>NW_027100945.1:160751-168251 GCF_029633855.1 Hoplias malabaricus
CGCGGCGAGCGAGACCTTAAGCCCCGGTGCGTGTCCCCCCCTCGGCGGTGGCGCTTAGGGGGCCTCGGTCAGGTCGACGGTAGGGGAGCCGGTCGTCGGTGGGATGCCGGCGGGGGAGCGTCCTTCGGGACTAACCTCCGTCGGATGACCGCCTTCGGCCTCCCTCTCCCTACCTAAGCCGGGCCGGGCTCCCGACGCCCGTCGCCGGGTGGGCCGCCCCCGGCTAAGCTCGAGCGTCCGGCCCTTCGCTCTCCCCCGATGGGACGCGGAGGGACGCAATGGAACGTAGGTCCGCGTGGGGGGGTTGCGGTCTCTCGTGCGTGTGTGGACTCGTAGCGGGCCACCGCCGGTGGTGGGGCTTCGGTGGGTCGGGGCGGTGTCCCTGGAGCCTCGCGCGCCGAGCCTAGGCTCCGTGGATCTCTCGGGCTTATGAGTCTCGCCTCGGGGGGAGACCTCCGGGGCCGGGTCTCTCGGCCGGCACCTAACAGCCGAATTAGAACTGCTGCGGACAAGGGGAATCCGACTGTTTAATTAAAACACAGCATCGTGAAGGCTCTTGGACCGGGTGTTGACACGATGTGAATTCTGCCCAGTGCTCTGAATGTCAAAGTGAAGAAATTCATCGAAGCGCGGGTTAACGGCGGGAGTAACTATGACTCTCTTAAGTTAGCCCCACTATACACTTTCTGGACAAAGGCCCATTCAAATATATTGCCATTGGACACTTATGACCACAGTGGGATTGTATGCCGGTTATGGATCCATAATGCCGTATAAAGCATGACCATTTGGACACTGAGTGATAACTTTTTCCAGTTTGATACCCGCGGCAAAATCGCCATTTGGACAGCACTAGGGGCACTGGTGCTCCATCTAGGAGTTCAGAACGTTGGGCCCATCCCTTTAGTATGTGTCACTTGGCTCTGATTGGCTCTGATTGGCTTTCTGAATGGAATAACCTACACCATCCAACTTCCAATATATTTAACAGTGTCATATATATTGCAAATGGGATGCATTCAACTTTGACCTCTCTAAAGTCCCGCCCAAAGCTTGGGGGAGGGTCTAAGGGTCCAGAAAGAGCGTAAAATGTCCAAATCAAATATAAATAAAATTTCTCTGGGCCTCTGGAAGCCTGGGCCTCTGGTAGCCTGGGCCTCTGGGCCTCTGGGCCTCTGGTAGCGTCTCTGGGTCTCTGGGTCTCTGGGACTCTGGGTCTCTGGGCCTCTGGGTCTCTGGGGCTCTGGGGCTCTGGGGCTCTGGGCCTCTGGTAGCCTGGGCCTCTGGGCCTCTGGGAGCCTGGGCCTCTGGTAGCCTGGGCCTCTGGGCCTCTGGTAGCCTGGGCCTCTGGGCCTCTGGGCCTCTGGGAGCCTGGGTCTCTGGGACTCTGGGGCTCTGGGTCTCTGGGTCTCTGGGTCCCTGGGGCTCTGGGTCTCTGGGGCTCTGGGTCCCTGGGACTCTGGGGCTCTGGGTCTCTGGGTCCCCGGGGCTCTGGGGCTCTGGGTCCCCGGGGCTCTGGGGCTCTGGGGCTCTGGGACTCTGGGGCTCTGGGTCCCTGGGGCTCTGGGGCTCTGGGGCTCTGGGTCCCTGGGACTCTGGGGCTCTGGGTCTCTGGGTCCCCGGGCTCTGGGGCTCTGGGTCCCCGGGGCTCTGGGGCTCTGGGTCTCTGGGGCTCTGGGTCTCTGGGGCTCTGGGGCTCTGGGTCTCTGGGTCTCTGGGGCTCTGGGGCTCTGGGTCTCTGGGTCCCCGGGGCTCTGGGTCTCTGGGTCCCCGGGGCTCTGGGGCTTTGGGTCCCCGGGGCTCTGGGGCTCTGGGGCTCTGGGTCCCCGGGGCTCTGGGGCTCTGGGGCTCTGGGTCCCCGGGGCTCTGGGGCTCTGGGGCTCTGGGGCTCTGGGACTCTGGGGCTCTGGGTCCCTGGGGCTCTGGGGCTCTGGGGCTCTGGGTCCCTGGGACTCTGGGGCTCTGGGTCTCTGGGTCCCCGGGCTCTGGGGCTCTGGGGCTCTGGGTCCCCGGGGCTCTGGGGCTCTGGGTCTCTGGGTCTCTGGGGCTCTGGGTCTCTGGGGCTCTGGGGCTCTGGGTCTCTGGGTCTCTGGGGCTCTGGGGCTCTGGGTCTCTGGGTCCCCGGGGCTCTGGGTCTCTGGGTCCCCGGGGCTCTGGGGCTCTGGGTCCCCGGGGCTCTGGGGCTCTGGGGCTCTGGGGCTCTGGGTCCCTGGGACTCTGGGGCTCTGGGTCTCTGGGTCTCTGGGGCTCTGGGGCTCTGGGTCCCTGGGACTCTGGGGCTCTGGGTCTCTGGGTCCCCGGGGCTCTGGGGCTCTGGGTCCCCGGGGCTCTGGGGCTCTGGGTCTCTGGGACTCTGGGCCTCTGGGTCTCTGGGCCTCTGGGCCTCTGGGCCTCTGGGGCTCTGGGGCTCTGGGTCTCTGGGTCCCCGGGGCTCTGGGGCTCTGGGTCCCCGGGGCTCTGGGGCTCTGGGTCCCTGGGACTCTGGGGCTCTGGGGCTCTGGGGCTCTGGGGCTCTGGGTCTCCGGGTCTCTGGGTCCCCGGGGCTCTGGGTCTCTGGGTCTCTGGGTCTCTGGGCCTCTGGGAGCCTGGGTCTCTGGGTCTCTGGGTCTCTGGGTCTCTGGGTCCCTGGGTCCCTGGGGCTCTGGGGCTCTGGGGCTCTGGGTCTCTGGGGCCCTGGGTCTCTGGGTCTCTGGGACTCTGGGCCTCTGGGTCTCTGGGCCTCTGGGCCTCTGGGCCTCTGGGTCTCTGGGAGCCTGGGCCTCTGGTAGCCTGGGTCTCTGGGCCTCTGGTAGCCTGGGCCTCTGGTAGCCTGGGCCTCTGGGCCTCTGGGAGCCTGGGCCTCTGGGCCTCTGGGAGCCAAAAGGAAGCTCCGGAGCTTAGGCGGCGGAGAGGTTGTTTGAATAAGGCCCGTTCAGGGAACCAGGGCGTTGGGTTTAATTAGGCCCCGGAGGTAGGCCCCGGTGGTAAACTCCGGGGCAAGCCTTATCAGAGGCCCAGGATGAGGTGTTCTTAATGTATTGGCTGATAGGGAGCCCCGGAGGTAGGGGACCCTTGGTGAAATTCATGCCGGGTTAGGGGACCAGGGCGTTGGGGTGAATAAGCCCCTGGAGGTAGGCACCGGTGGTAAGCTCCGGGGCAAGCCTAATCAGAGGCCCAGGATGAGGGTGTAATGAACTGGACAACCATCCCACTTCCCATGTATTGTACAGCAATTGGGCAACCATCCCACTTTCAATATATTGTGCGGCGTTTTGTCTCCCAGGTCCACCAGTGGGCAGAATGAACTTTGAGATTTGACGGAGGGTCCTTCCAATACATTATACAGCAATTGGGCAACCATCCCACTTCCAATATATTGTACAGCGATTGCGCAACCGTCCCACTTCCAATATATTGCGCGTCGTTTTGTCTCCCAGGTCCACCAGTGGGCAGGATGAACTTGCAATATATTATACAGCAATTGGGCAACCATCCCACTTCCAATATATTGTACAGCAATTGGGCAACCATCCCACTTCCAATATATTGTACAGCGATTGCTCAACCGTCCCACTTCCAATATATTGCGCGCCGTTTTGGCACCCAGGTCCACCAGTGGGCAGGATGAACTTGCAATATATTATACAGCAATTGGGCAACCATCCCACTTCCAATATATTGTACAGCGATTGCGCAACCGTCCCACTTCCAATATATTGCGCGCCGTTTTGGCTCCCAGGTCCACCAGTGGGCAGGATGAACTTGCAATATATTATACAGCAATTGGGCAACCATCCCACTTCCAATATATTTTAAGGTTCCAGGTCTACCAGTGGGCATCTTTTTTGACGGGGCAGGCTGATTGGTTTAGTCCGAGGGCGGGGGCTTAAGTGTGGGCCAGATAGGTTCGACCGGTGCGCCGGGTCCCTGGGGCTCTGGGTCTCTGGGTCTCTGGGTCCCTGGGTCCCTGGGTCCCTGGGGCTCTGGGGCTCTGGGTCTCTGGGTCCCTGGGTCCCTGGGTCCCTGGGTCCCTGGGGCTCTGGGTCTCTGGGTCCCTGGGACTCTGGGTCCCTGGGGCTCTGGGGCTCTGGGTCCCTGGGTCCCTGGGTCCCTGGGTCCCTGGGACTCTGGGGCTCTGGGGCTCTGGGGCTCTGGGGCTCTGGGTCCCTGGGGCTCTGGGTCTCTGGGTCCCTGGGTCCCTGGGTCCCTGGGGCTCTGGGTCCCTGGGGCTCTGGGTCCCTGGGACTCTGGGACTCTGGGACTCTGGGTCCCTGGGTCTCTGGGTCCCTGGGACTCTGGGTCCCTGGGACTCTGGGTCCCTGGGTCCTTGGGGCTCTGGGTCCCTGGGACTCTGGGGCTCTGGGGCTCTGGGGCTCTGGGTCTCTGGGTCCCTGGGGCTCTGGGGCTCTGGGGCTCTGGGTCTCTGGGTCCCTGGGACTCTGGGGCTCTGGGGCTCTGGGTCCCTGGGGCTCTGGGTCTCTGGGTCCCTGGGACTCTGGGTCTCTGGGTCCCTGGGACTCTGGGGCTCTGGGTCCCTGGGGCTCTGGGTCCCTGTGGCTCTGGGGCTCTGGGGCTCTGGGGCTCTGGGACTCTGGGGCTCTGGGTCCCTGGGACTCTGGGTCCCTGGGACTCTGGGGCTCTGGGTCCCTGGGGCTCTGGGACTCTGGGGCTCTGGGACTCTGGGGCTCTGGGGCTCTGGGTCCCTGGGTCCCTGGGCTCTGGGGCTCTGGGTCTCTGGGTCCCTGGGACTCTGGGGCTCTGGGTCCCTGGGGCTCTGGGTCTCTGGGTCCCTGGGACTCTGGGGCTCTGGGTCCCTGGGGCTCTGGGACTCTGGGGCTCTGGGTCTCTGGGTCTCTGGGGCTCTGGGTCTCTGAGGCTCTGGGGCTCTGGGTCCCTGGGTCCCTGGGGCTCTGGGGCTCTGGGTCCCTGGGACTCTGGGTCTCTGGGTCCCTGGGGCTCTGGGGCTCTGGGACTCTGGGGCTCTGGGGCTCTGGGTCCCTGGGGCTCTGGGGCTCTGGGTCCCTGGGACTCTGGGGCTCTGGGGCTCTGGGTCTCTGGGTCCCTGGGACTCTGGGGCTCTGGGACTCTGGGGCTCTGGGGCTCTGGGTCCCTGGGTCCCTGGGGCTCTGGGGCTCTGGGTCCCTGGGACTCTGGGGCTCTGGGTCCCTGGGGCTCTGGGTCTCTGGGTCTCTGGGTCCCTGGGACTCTGGGGCTCTGGTTCCCTGGGGCTCTGGGGCTCTGGGTCTCTGGGGCTCTGGGGCTCTGGGTCTCTGGGTCCCTGGGGCTCTGGGACTCTGGGTCCCTGGGACTCTGGGGCTCTGGGGCTCTGGGACTCTGGGGCACTGGGGCTCTGGGACTCTGGGGCTCTGGGGCTCTGGGGCTCTGGGTCTCTGGGTCCCTGGGGCTCTTGGGCTCTGGGGCTCTGGGACTCTGGGGCTCTGGGTCCCTGGGTCTCTGGGGCTCTGGGGCTCTGGGGCTCTGGGACTCTGGGACTCTGGGGCTCTGGGGCTCTGGGGCTCTGGGTCCCTGGGGCTCTGGGTCTCTGGGTCCCTGGGGCTCTGGGTCTCTGGGTCCCTGGGGCTCTGGGTCTCTGGGTCCCTGGGACTCTTGGTCCCTGGGACTCTGGGGCTCTGGGGCTCTGGTGCTCTGGGACTCTGGGGCTCTGGGGCTCTGGGGCTCTGGGTCCCTGGGGCTCTGGGTCTCTGGGTCTCTGGGTCCCTGGGACTCTGGGTCCCTGGGACTCTGGGTCCCTGGGGCTCTGGGTCTCTTGGTCCCTGGGACTCTGGGTCCCTGGGACTCTGGGTCCCTGGGACTCTGGGACTCTGGGTCCCTGGGACTCTGGGGCTCTTGGGCTCTGGGGCTCTGGGGCTCTGGGTCTCTGGGTCCCTGGGGCTCTGGGACTCTGGGACTCTGGGACTCTGGGACTCTGCAGAGATCCAGAGGCTTATGGGAGTCTTAGCACCAGTGGTAGGCTCCGGGGCAAGCCTTATCACAGCCCAGCTCCCTTCTGGGAGCCTGGGGCTCTGGGTAAGATATAATTTGCAATTGTGATCCCAATTGCAATATATTTGACACAAGTCAAATATATGTGAATTGGGATCCCAATTGCAATATATTTGACTTGTGTCAAATATATGTGAATTGGGATCCCATTTGCAATATATTTGACTTGTGTCAAATATATGTGAATCGGGATCCCAATTGCAATATATTTGACTTGTGTCAAATATATGTGAATTGGGATCCCAATTGCAATATATTTGACTTGTGTCAAATATATGTGAATCGGGATCCCAATTGCAATATATTTGACACAAGTCAAATATATGTGAATTGGGATCCCAATTGCAATATATTTGACTTGTGTCAAATATATGTGAATTGGGATCCCATTTGCAATATATTTGACTTGTGTCAAATATATGTGAATCGGGATCCCAATTGCAATATATTTGACTTGTGTCAAATATACGTGAATTGGGATCCCAATTGCAATATATTTGACTTGTGTCAAATATATGTGAATCGGGATCCCAATTGCAATATATTTGACACAAGTCAAATATATGTGAATTGGGATCCCAATTGCAATATATTTGACTTGTGTCAAATATATGTGAATTGGGATCCCAATTGTAATATATTTGACTTGTGTCAAATATATGTGAATTGGGATCCCAATTGCAATATATTTGACTTGTGTCAAATATATTGGAAGTGGGATGGTTGTCCAATTGCTGTCAAATATATTGGAAGTGGGATGGTTGTCCAATTGCAATATATTCTGATGGTGTCAAATATATTGGAAGTGGGATGGTTGTCCAGTTGCTGTCTAATATATTGGAAGTGGGATGGTTGTCCAATTGCAATATATTCTGATGGTGTCAAATATATTGGAAGTGGGATGGTTGTCCAGTTGCTGTCTAATATATTGGAAGTGGGATGGTTGTCCAGTTGCTGTCTAATATATTGGAAGTGGGATGGTTGTCCAATTGCAATATATTCTGATGGTGTCAAATATATTGGAAGTGGGATGGTTGTCCAGTTGCTGTCTAATATATTGGAAGTGGGATGGTTGTCCAGTTACTGTCTAATATATTGGAAGTGGGATGGTTGTCCAATTGCAATATATTCTGATGGTGTCAAATATATTGGAAGTGGGATGGTTGTCCAGTTGCTGTCTAATATATTGGAAGTGGGATGGTTGTCCAGTTGCTGTCTAATATATTGGAAGTGGGATGGTTGTCCAGTTGCTGTCTAATATATTGGAAGTGGGATGGTTGTCCAGTTACTGTCTAATATATTGGAAGTGGGATGGTTGTCCAATTGCAATATATTCTGATGGTGTCAAATATATTGGAAGTGGGATGGTTGTCCAGTTGCTGTCTAATATATTGGAAGTGGGATGGTTGTCCAATTGCAATATATTCTGATGGTGTCAAATATATTGGAAGTGGGATGATTGTCCAGTTGCTGTCTAATATATTGGAAGTGGGATGGTTGTCCAGTTGCTGTCTAATA
>NW_027100945.1:170751-235751 GCF_029633855.1 Hoplias malabaricus
GGGGCGCGGGCCCCGAGAGTCCGTACACCGGTTAGAGGAAGCCGGTGGCGGGCATAGGGAGGCAGGTCGCTCCCTTGAATGGTCCTGGATGTCAGCAATTTCTTAAGAAGGGCGCCCTCTTGTGGTCCCATGGCCGAAGTACATGCTCCGAGCCCGGGTATGGCAGTGGGCGGAATGAGACTTAGAGGAATGTTGACGGAGCCATGAGGGGCCCCCCCTGGAGGTCCCATGGCCGAGAAAAGTGCTCCGAGCCCGGGGTGATAGAGAACCGTGAACGCCGCGGTTAAAGACCTCGGGTATGGCAGTGGGCGGAATGAGACTTAAAGGAATATTGACGGAGCCAAGAGGGGCCTCCCCTGGAGGTCCCATGGCCGAGAAAAGTGCCCCGAGCCCGGGGTGATAGAGAACCGTAAAGCGCGCGGGTTTGGGGCTCGGGTCTTCCAGTGGGCGGAGTGAGACTTAAAGGAATATTGACGGAGCCATGAAGGGCCCCCCCTGGAGGTCCCATGGCCGAGAAAAGTGCTCCGAGCCCGGGGTGATAGAGAACCGTAAAGCGCGCGGGTTTGGGGCTCGGGTCTTCCAGTGGGCGGAGTGAGACTTAAAGGAATATTGACGGAGCCATGAAGGGCCCCCCCTGGAGGTCCCATGGCCGAGAAAAGTGCTCCGAGCCCGGGGTGATAGAGAACCGTAAAGCGCGCGGGTTTGGGGCTCGGGTCTTCCAGTGGGCGGAGTGAGACTTAAAGGAATATTGACGGAGCCATGAAGGGCCCCCCCTGGAGGTCCCATGGCCGAGAAAAGTGCCCCGAGCCCGGGGAGATAGAGAACCGTAAAGCGCGCGGGTTTGGGGCTCGGGTCTTCCAGTGGGCGGAGTGAGACTTAAAGGAATATTGACGGAGCCATGAAGGGCCCCCCCTGGAGGTCCCATGGCCGAGAAAAGTGCTCCGAGCCCGGGGTGATAGAGAACCGTAAAGCGCGCGGGTTTGGGGCTCGGGTCTTCCAGTGGGCGGAATGAGACTTAAAGGAATATTGACGGAGCCAAGAGGGGCCTCCCCTGGAGGTCCCGTGGCCGAGAAAAGTGCCCCGAGCCCGGGGAGATAGAGAACCGTAAAGCGCGCGGGTTTGGGGCTCGGGTCTTCCAGTGGGCGGAGTGAGACTTAGAGAAATGATGACGGAGCTAAGAGGGGCCCCCCCTGGAGGTCCCATGGCCGAGAAAAGTGCTCCGAGCCCGGGGAGATAGAGAACCGTAAAGCGCGCGGGTTTGGGGCTCAGGTCTTCCAGTGGGCGGAGTGAGACTTAGAGAAATGATGACGGAGCTAAGAGGGGCCCCCCCTGGAGGTCCCATGGCCGAGAAAAGTGCTCCGAGCCCGGGGAGATAGAGAACCGTAAAGCGCGCGGGTTTGGGGCTCAGGTCTTCCAGTGGGCGGAGTGAGACTTAGAGAAATGATGACGGAGCTAAGAGGGGCCCCCCCTGGAGGTCCCATGGCCGAGAAAAGTGCTCCGAGCCCGGGGAGATAGAGAACCGTAAAGCGCGCGGGTTTGAGGCTCAGGTCTTCCAGTGGGCGCTCGTTCCAGCGGCGCGGGCTGAATGGTTTAGTCCGAGGAGGAGTGCTTAAGTGTGGGCCGGATAGGTTCGAGAGGTGCGCTGGGTTCCTGGAGGTCCAGCCCCGGAGGTTTGGAGCGGGCGATGGAGCTAGCGAGGCCGAGTCGGGTGAGCCTGGGCCGGGCATGGGCGTTGGCGGCGATGGGGGTCTTCTCCCCGGAGGTTTGGAGCGGGCGATGGAGCTAGCGAGGCCGAGTCGGGTGAGCCTGGGCCGGGCATGGGTGTTGGCAGCGACGGGGGTGTCTTCCCCGGAGGTAAGTACCGTGGGGGGCAAGCGTGAGATATTCCAGGCCGGGAAAAGTGAGCTAAATTCGGCAAAGCGTTGTTAAAAAGGGGGTTCGGTTGATTTTTTTGTTAAATCTAAACGAACAAAGGGTGCGAGGCGTGAAAATTGCATTCAGCCGTGATTTTTTGGCAAAGTGCTAACCCTAGTGGTCTCCCAGTGGGACGTTTTAAAGTAGGACTTAGAAAAATTTCTGACCCTCTTCGCCCTAGGTAGCAAGCCCAAAACGGAGCACCTCGGAGTGGTAAAAATTCAGAGGGCATGGGGGTTTCCAGTGCGGTGCCGTCAGGACATTAGGGTTCCTTTAGAAAAGACGAAAGTTTGGGTACACCGTATGTAACTATGACAAGCCCAAGGCTCTGGTTCGCCTGTGGGCATGAATATAGTGAGATTTCCGCGTTATCTCACTGGAGGTGACCCCGGAACGGTTCAAAACCTAAGTCGAGACTTCCATGGAACCCCGATGATGGGAGTTTGAAGCCCGAGGAGTGACGCCCTCTGGGCTAAGGTTGCTGGTAGGTTCGGCCCCCCTCTCTGGAGGTCTAAATGACTTCCATGGACCCCGGTGATGCGAATTTGATGCCCGAGGAGTGACTCACCTCTGGGCTAAGGGTGGTGGTATGCCCAGCCCCCCCTCTGGAGGTCTCGAATGACTTCCATGGACCCCGGTGAAGCGTATTTCATGCCCGATGAGGAGCACACCTCTGGGCTAAGGGTGGTGGTATGCTCAGCCCCCCCTCTGGAGGTCTAAACTGACTTCCATGGACCCCGGTGATGCGAATTTGATGCCCGAGGAGTGACTCACCTCTGGGCTAAGGGTGGTGGTATGCCCGGCCCCCCCTCTGGAGGTCTCGAATGACTTCCATGGACCCCGGTGAAGCGTATTTCATGCCCGATGAGGAGCACACCTCTGGGCTAAGGGTGGTGGTATGCTCAGCCCCCCCTCTGGAGGTCTAAACTGACTTCCATGGACCCCGGTGATGCGAATTTCATGCCCGAGGAGTGATGCCCTCTGGGCTAAGGGTGGTGGTAAGCCCGGCCCCCCCTCTCTGGAGGTCTAGATTGACTTCCATGGACCCCGGTTAAGCGTATTTCATGCCCGAGGAGTGACGCCCTCTGGGCTAAGGGTGGTGGTATGCCCGGCCCCCCCTCTGGAGGTCTCCAAAACCTAAGTCGAGACTTCCATGGACCCCGGTGTAGCGTATTTCATGCCCGAGGAGTGACGCCCTCTGGGCTTAGGGTGGTGGTAAGCCCGGCCCCACTCTCTGGAGGTCTAAACTGACTTCCATGGACCCCGGTTATCCGAATTTTATGCCCGAGGAGTGACGCCCTCTGGGCTTAGGGTGGTGGTAAGCCCGGCCCCACTCTCTGGAGGTCTAAACTGACTTCCATGGACCCCGGTTGTCCGAATTTCATGCCCGAGGAGTGACGCCCTCTGGGCTTAGGGTGGTGGTAAGCCCGGCCCCACTCTCTGGAGGTCTAAACTGACTTCCATGGACCCCGGTTATCCGAATTTCATGCCCGAGGAGTGATGAACCTCTGGGCTAAGGGTGGTGGTAAGTGCAGCCCCCCCTCTGGAGGTTTCCAAAACCTAAGTCGAGACTTCCATGGACCCCGGTGATGCGAATTTCAAGCCCGAGGAGTGGTGCCCTCTGGGCTAAGGGTGGTGGTAAGCCCGGCCCCCCCTCTCTGGAGGTCTAAAAGGACTTCCATGGACCCCGGTATAGCGTATTTCATGCCCGAGGAGTGACGCCCTCTGGGCTTAGGGTGGTGGTAAGTGCAGCCCCCCCTCTGGAGGTTTCCAAAACCTAAGTCGAGACTTCCATGGACCCCGGTGATGCGAATTTCAAGCCCGAGGAGTGGTGCCCTCTGGGCTAAGGGTGGTGGTAAGCCCGGCCCCCCCTCTCTGGAGGTCTAAAAGGACTTCCATGGACCCCGGTATAGCGTATTTCATGCCCGAGGAGTGACGCCCTCTGGGCTTAGGGTGGTGGTAAGTGCAGCCCCCCCTCTGGAGGTTTCCAAAACCTAAGTCGAGACTTCCATGGACCCCGGTGATGCGAATTTCAAGCCCGAGGAGTGGTGCCCTCTGGGCTAAGGGTGGTGGTAAGCCCGGCCCCCCCTCTCTGGAGGTCTAAACTGACTTCCATGGACCCCGGTGTAGCGTATTTCATGCCCGAGGAGTGACGCCCTCTGGGCTTAGGGTGGTGGTAAGCCCGGCCCCCCCTCTCTGGAGGTCAAAATTGACTTCCATGGACCCCGGTTATCCGAATTTTATGCCCGAGGAGTGACGCCCTCTGGGCTAAGGGTGGTGGTAAGTCCGGCCCCCACCCTCTGGATGCGTTCAAAACCTAAGTCGAGACTTCCATGGACCCCGGTGATGCGAAGTGACATGCCCGAAGAGTGGTGCCTTCTGGGCTAAGGTTGTGATAAGCCCGGTCTCTCCTCTGGAGGTCTGTGGTTTTAAAGTGAATATTTTCTAAGTCCCTTACCTGAGATTTTAAGAGAATCAGGACCCTCCTCAAGCCTCGTAGCGAGTCCGAGGGAGGTTCATCGTTGTCGGCTATGCGAAAGGGGTTCAGACGCCTCTAATCCTGTGGGCATATGGTTTCTCAGCCTGGTGCCGTCGGGATATTAGGGAGGCATTAAATCAGACGTAAGTTTGGGTAACAGCGATGCGAAACGCTATGCCCAAAGGAGTGGCTTCCCGATGGGCTTGAAATAATGGGAATGTCCGCTCTGCTTCCCTGGATGTGTTCAAAACCTAAGTCGAGACATCCGTAGACCCCGTTGATGCGAATTCCATGCCCGAGGAGTGACGCCCTCTGGGCTTAAGGGTGGTGGTAAGACCGGCCCCACTCTCTGGAGGTCTAAACTGACTTCCATGGACCCCGGTGATGCGAATTTCATGCCCGAGGAGTGGTGCCCTCTGGGCTAAGAGTGGTGGTAAGACCGGCCCCACCCTCTGGATGTCTAAAATGACTTCCATGGACCCCGGTGATTCGAATTTCAAGCCCGAGGAGGTGCACACCTCCGGGCTAAGGGGATGGTTTGGGTGGCCTCCCCTCTGGATGTGTTCAAAACCTAAGTTGAGACATCCATGGACCCCGGTTATCCGAATTTCATGCCCGAGGAGTGACGCCCTCTGGGCTAAGAGTGGTGGTAAGACCGGCCCCACTCTCTGGAGGTCTAAAATGACTTCCATGGACCCCGGTGATGCGAATACACAAGCCCGAGGAGTGGCACACCTCTGGGCTAAGGGGATGGTTTGGGTTGCCTCCCCTCTGGAGGTCTAAAATGACTTCCATGGACCCCGTTGATGCGAATACACAAGCCCGAGGACTGGCACACCTCTGGGCTAAGGGGATGGTTTGGGTTGCCTCCCCTCTGGAGGTCAAAAATGACTTCCATGGACCCCGTTGATGCGAATACACAAGCCCGAGGACTGGCACACCTCTGGGCTAAGGGGATGGTTTGGGTTGCCTCCCCTCTGGAGGTCTAAAATGACTTCCATGGACCCCGGTGATGCGTATTTAAAGCCCGAGGACTGGCACACCTCTGGGCTAAGGGGATGGTTTGGGTTGCCTCCCCTCTGGAGGTCTAAAAATGACTTCCATAGACCCCGGCGAAGCGAATTTAAAGCCCGAGGACTGGCACCCCTCTGGGCTAAGGGGATGGTTAGGGTGGCCTCCCCTCTGGATGTCTAAAATGACTTCCATGGACCCCGGTGATGCGAATACACAAGCCCGAGGAGTGGCACACCTCTGGGCTAAGGGGATGGTTTGGGTTGCCTCCCCTCTGGAGGTCTAAAAATGACTTCCATAGACCCCGGCGAAGCGAATTTAAAGCCCGAGGACTGGCACCCCTCTGGGCTAAGGGTGGTGGTTAATCCGGCCCCCCCTTCTGGATGTGTTCAAAACCTAAGTCGAGACATCCATGGACCCCGGTGATGCGAAGTGACATGCCCGAGGAGTGGCGCCCTCTGGGCTAAGGTTGTGATAAGCCCGGTCTCTCCTCTGGAGGTCTGTGGTTTTAAAGTGAAAATTTTCTAAGTCCCTCACCTGAGATTTTAAGAAAATCAGGACCCTCCTCAAGCCTCGTAGCGAGTCCGAGGGAGGTTCATCGTTGTCAGCTATGCGAACGAGGTTCCAATGCCTCAAATCCTGTGGGCATATGGTTTCTCAGCCTGGTGCCGTCGGGATATTAGGGAGGCATTAAATCAGACGTAAGTTTGGGTAACAGCGATGCGAAACGCTATGCCCAAAAGAGTGGCTTCCCGATGGGCTTGAAATAATGGGAATGTCCGCTCTGCTTCCCTGGATGTGTTCAAAACCTAAGTCGAGACATCCGTAGACCCCGTTGATGCGAATACCGAAGCCCGAGGACTGGCACACCTCTGGGCTAGGGTGGGGATAAGATATGCCCCCACCCTCTGGAGGTTTTCAAAACCTAAGTCGAGACCTCCATAGACCCCGGTGATGCGAATACCGAAGCCCGAGGACTGGCACCCCTCTGGGCTAGGGTGGGGATAAGATATGCCCCCACCCTCTGGAGGTTTTCAAAACCTAAGTCGAGACCTCCATAGACCCCGGTGATGCGAATACCGAAGCCCGAGGACTGGCACCCCTCTGGGCTAGGGTGGTGGTTAATCCGGCCCCCCCTCTGGAGGTTTTCAAAACCTAAGTTGAGACCTCCGTAGACCCCGGTGATGCGAATACCGAAGCCCGAGGACTGGCACCCCTCTGGGCTAGGGTGGTGGTTAATCCGGCCCCCCCTCTGGAGGTTTTCAAAACCTAAGTTGAGACCTCCGTAGACCCCGGTGATGCGAATACCGAAGCCCGAGGACTGGCACACCTCTGGGCTAGGGTGGTGGTTAATCCGGCCCCCCCTCTGGAGGTTTTCAAAACCTAAGTTGAGACCTCCGTAGACCCCGGTGATGCGAATACCGAAGCCCGAGGACTGGCACACCTCTGGGCTAAGGGGTTGGTATGCTCGGCCTCCCCTCTGGAAGTCTAAAAATAATTAGAAATATTTCTAAGTTCGACAACGAGCACTGGCAGAACTGGACCAAAGACTTCCATACACCCCGGTGATGCGAAGTTTCAAGCCCGAGGAGTGGCACACCTCTGGGCTAAGGGGATGGTTTGGGTTGCCTCCCCTCTGGAGGTCTAAAAATGACTTCCATGGACCCCGTTGATGCGAATACACAAGCCCGAGGACTGGCACACCTCTGGGCTAAGGGGATGGTTTGGGTTGCCTCCCCTCTGGAGGTCTAAAAATGACTTCCATGGACCCCGTTGATGCGAATACACAAGCCCGAGGAGTGGCACACCTCTGGGCTAAGGGGATGGTTTGGGTTGCCTCCCCTCTGGATGTCTAAAATGACTTCCATGGACCCCGTTGATGCGAATACACAAGCCCGAGGACTGGGACACCCTCTGGGCTTAAGGTGGAGGTAAGCCCGGCCTCCCCTCTTTATTAAAAAAAAACTCTAAGTCCCAACGGCAAATGCCAGAGCTTTAAGCCGAAACTCAAGAGAGTTCGATCGGTATAACTGACTTGACTATCTGCCCTTAGCCCCCGATGGTTCATTCTATATATGCCCGGAGAAGTGGCTGGTTTCCGGGGCCAAAAAAGCCAAATGGTCTCCTATATTCATGCGACGGGTGCCTAAAGGTAAGTTTACCGCCCCCAGTGAACTGCCTAAGGTCCATAGGCCTCCGACCACTGCTCCCTTAGCGGGGCGGTGGAACGGGCCGCCCGCCGACAAAGTTAACTGTTAAACCCATTTAATTTCAATGACCTTTAGTTCCAACTCCCTCCCTGGGGGGGATTGGTTCTATATATGCCCGGAGAAGTGGCTGGTTTCCGGGGCCAAAAAAGCCAAATGGTCTCCTATATTCATGCGACGGGTGCCTAAAGGTAAGTTTACCCACCCCGGTGAACTGCCTAAGGTCCATAGGCCTCCGACCACTGCTCCCTTAGCGGGGCGGTGGAACGGGCCGCCCGCCGACTAAGTTAACCCATAACCACTGATCGTTTAAGTCTTAAGGCCGGTCGGACCTCGTAAAAAGTCTCCCTCTGGGAGGATCACCCAATCTCCACCCCCCCTCCATCTCCAAACCGAAGCAAGTACCACACGGGAACACTCTGTTTGGGGATTCAGAAATAAATGTATTTATTTCGCAGTAAAACATATCAAAGCCACGGGGGTGCAGAAACACGGAGTGAATCCCGGCTGGGTTGCGCTTTGAAGAGGGTCCGGTTCAGGCCGTTTCGAGGGCGGAAAGACGGTTCTCACGAGCCCGCATCACATCGGCCGCAGAGAGGCCGGCTCGGTAGAAGGCCCGGGCAGTGATGTTGGAGTGGCACATGCTTGTCGTCACTCGATCTCTATCTTCGGCCGGCAGAGTCGAAACCTGAAACAGAGGTGCGAGGTGTCAGAAGTAGGAAGGCCGGGGTTAAGAGCCCACATAAGTCGGATTAAGTTCAACACTCACTTGGTTCGAAACAGCCGTGCGGATCAGGTTGAAGGCCACCGCGCCTCCGAGGCCCGCATCCGTCCACGCGATCCGAAGCAGTGAGTTTGGCTTGCGCAGCTGGTTCCCCCTGTCCAAGAACACGAGCCCGTCCCGGGCCCCGTGTAAGTCGCTGAGTGCGGTCAACCAGGCCAGCTCTGTGGCAGACAACCCGATCGGAGCGTCCCCGAACGAGGCGTTGGTCTTGTGTTCACGAACATAAACCACGAAGCCGGTGCCATCCGTGGTGCTGGCTTGCCTCAACTCTCCAACCGTCAGGTTGAGAAACACAACCGACCGGTGACCGGTTAAGACAGACAAAAGGCCGAGCAGGTACCCCTGGAGCATCCGTAGCGTCGACCGGCGGGCGGTGTCCCCCGTCCGGGCCGCGTCTATGAGCTCTGGGATTCGGGTCTTAGCGTGGCTTAGGAAGACCCTGAAATCCGAAGGTTGCGGCAAGCGACTCAGCTTCGCTCTCTTCACGCGCTGGCGATGGCCCAGAATCGTGCGTGCGATGTCCCGATGAGCCTTGGCGAAGGTCAGCTTCAGCCTCTGGAGCTCTTCGGGGCTGACCCCGGCGGTCTCTGGGTCGAAGGCAGCGACGTGGGAGACGAACGCCTTGGCGCTGTGCAGGTAACACTTAACGGTTGTCGAAGCGTAACCCAGTTTCTGAAGGCTCTGTACCCAAGTGGGAACGTTCGTGTGATGGACGAAAGACAGGTCTGTGAATTGGCAGCCGGGCGGGGCGCAGTGAAGCAGGAACCGAATAACGTGGCCCCGTCGCTGGCGAGAGTTCTCGATGTCCTTCGGTGACGCGTCGACCCGCAGGTAGAACTTCTGAAAGTCGTCTACCGAACGGCTGACGTAGGTGTCCCGAAACCGATGCGGGATCACGAGCTGCCTCCCCCGGGAGGTTCGCCGTGCCCGCTCGGTCTCTGAATCCGTGTCCGAGGTGGATTCGGCAGGGGAAGACTCGCTCGGTTGGTAGTCGCTGTCGACCGGCTCCGGCGTGGCTTGGCCCGTAGTGGCTTGGCCCGGGGAGGCTTGGTCCGGCGAGGCTGGGTCCGGCGAAGCTGGGTCCGGCGTGTTGGGTCCCGGCGTGCTTGGGCCCGGCGTGCTTGGGCCCGGCATGGCTGGGTCCGGCATGCTGGGGCCCGGCGTGCTGGGGCCCGGCGAGGCTGGATTCGGGGAACAGGATACCGAGGGCGGTGGAGGGTTCCGCGGCTTAGACTGTTGATAGCGACGCAGAAGGTGGATGGTGCGAAGGCGTCGAGCGGCAGAGAGAGCGATCCGAAGGGCGAGGCCTTTGAGGGAATGCGCCGAGCCCAGGTGATCTGCCGGCGAAGAGAGAGACGGCAGGCCGCAGAGAGGGCAGTCGAGCTGTGATGAATTCTCCCCGCTTCGGTCCAGTTCTCGGAGGAAGGCTGCGTCGTCCGGTCCGAGTCTGTGGAAGATGGTAAAGTGGAAAGTCAGATCCGTAGCAATGGCTTGTTCGCAAAGCGGGCAGCTATCCATGGTGAGAGACTGACGGCTCCGAGTGAAGGCGACCCCTTATATAGCCCCCGGTTCGTGCATAATTAGGGGATAGGGCGGGCCCGGTTTCAATCTGCAAATTTAAAGGGCCCTATTTGTAAGTATGCTCTTGCGGCCTCTTAAAGGACCCGTAGCCGAGGAAGGTGCGCTCTGAGCGGGGTGCGCTCTAGCTGGTTCCGATCTCCTTGAAAAGACTTCCATAGACCCCGGTGATGCGATATTCAAGCCCAGAGGAGTGACTAACCTCTGGGCTAAGCTGGTGACAAGCTCGGCCTTCCAATTCTGGAGGTCAAATGTGATCCGGAGGACCCCCGGTGATGGGTTTCAAGCCCAGAGGACTGGCACCCCTCTGGGCTAGGGTGGTGGTAAGAGAGGCCCCCCCTTCTGGAGGTTTTCAAAACCTAAGTCGAGACCTCCGTAGACCCCGGTGATGCGAATACCGAAGCCCGAGGACTGGCACCCCTCTGGGCTAGGGTGGTGGTAAGAGAGGCCCCCCCTTCTGGAGGTTTTCAAAACCTAAGTCGAGACCTCCGTAGACCCCGGTGATGCGAATACCGAAGCCCGAGGACTGGCACCCCTCTGGGCTAGGGTGGTGGTAAGAGTGGCCCCACCTTCTGGAGGTTTTCAAAACCTAAGTGAAGACCTCCGTAGACCCCGGTGATGCGAATACCGAAGCCCGAGGACTGGCACCCCTCTGGGCTAGGGTGGTGGTAAGAGAGGCCCCCCCTTCTGGAGGTTTTCAAAACCTAAGTCGAGACCTCCGTAGACCCCGGTGATGCGAATACCGAAGCCCGAGGACTGGCACCCCTCTGGGCTAGGGTGGTGGTAAGAGAGGCCCCCCCTTCTGGAGGTTTTCAAAACCTAAGTCGAGACCTCCGTAGACCCCGGTGATGCGAATACCGAAGCCCGAGGACTGGCACCCCTCTGGGCTAGGGTGGTGGTAAGAGTGGCCCCACCTTCTGGAGGTTTTCAAAACCTAAGTGAAGACCTCCGTAGACCCCGGTGATGCGAATACTGAAGCCCGAGGACTGGCACCCCTCTGGGCTAGGGTGGTGGTAAGAGAGGCCCCCCCTTCTGGAGGTTTTCAAAACATAAGTCGAGACCTCCGTAGACCCCGGTGATGCGAATACCGAAGCCCGAGGACTGGCACCCCTCTGGGCTAGGGTGGTGGTAAGAGAGGCCCCCCCTTCTGGAGGTTTTCAAAACCTAAGTCGAGACCTCCGTAGACCCCGGTGATTCAAAGTGACATGCCTGAGGATTGGCACCCCTCTGGGCTAAGGGTGGTGGTAAGACCGGCCCCACTCTCTGGAGGTCAAAAATGACTTCCATGGACCCCGTTGATGCGAATACACAAGCCCGAGGAGTGGCACACCTCTGGGCTAAGGGGATGGTTTGGGTTGCCTCCCCTCTGGAGGTCAAAAATGACTTCCATGGACCCCGGTGATGCGTATTTAAAGCCCGAGGACTGGCACACCTCTGGGCTAAGGGGATGGTTTGGGTTGCCTCCCCTCTGGAGGTCAAAAATGACTTCCATGGACCCCGGTGATGCGTATTTAAAGCCCGAGGACTGGCACACCTCTGGGCTAAGGGGATGGTTTGGGTTGCCTCCCCTCTGGAGGTCTAAAATGACTTCCATGGACCCCGTTGATGCGGATACACAAGCCCGAGGAGTGGCACACCTCTGGGCTAAGGGGATGGTTTGGGTTGCCTCCCCTCTGGAGGTCTAAAATGACTTCCATGGACCCCGTTGATGCGAATACACAAGCCCGAGGAGTGACGTCCTCTGGGCTAAGGGGTTGGTATGCTCGGCCTCCCCTCTGGAAGTCTAAAAAAATTAGAAATATTTCTAAGTTCGACAACGAGCACTGGCAGAACTGG
Organism: Hoplias malabaricus; assembly: GCF_029633855.1. Classification (NCBI taxonomy): domain Eukaryota; kingdom Metazoa; phylum Chordata; class Actinopteri; order Characiformes; family Erythrinidae; genus Hoplias; species Hoplias malabaricus. Next base: position 182,561 of record NW_027100945.1, read on the forward strand.
ACCAAAGACTTCCATACACCCCGGTGATGCGAAGTTTCAAGCCCGAGGAGTGACGCCCTCTGGGCTAAGTTTGTGATAAGCCCGGTCTCTCCTCTGGAGGTCTGTGGTTTTAAAGTGAAAATTTTCTAAGTCCCGCACCTGAGATTTTAAGAAAATCAGGACCTCCTTCAAGCCTTGTAGCGAGTCCGAGGGAGGTTCATCGTTGTCGGCTATGCGAACGAGGTTCCAACGCCTTGAATCCTGTGGGCATATGGTTTCTCAGCCTGGTGCCGTCGGGATATTAGGGAGGCATTAAATCAGACGTAAGTTTGGGTAACAGCGATGCGAAACGCTATGCCCAAGGGAGTGGCTTCCCGATGGGCTTGAAATAATGGGAATGTCCGCTCTGCTTCCCTGGATGTGTTCAAAACCTAAGTCGAGACATCCGTAGACCCCGTTGATGCGAATTCCATGCCCGAGGAGTGGCACACCTCTGGGCTAAGGGTGGTGGTAAGTCAGGCCCCACCCTCTGGAGGTTTTCAAAACCTAAGTCGAGACCTCCGTAGACCCCGGTGATGTGAATTGACATGCCCGAGGACTGGCACCCCTCTGGGCTAGGGTGGGGATAAGATATGTCCCCACCCTCTGGAGGTTTTCAAAACCTAAGTCGAGACCTCCGTAGACCCCGGTGATGCGAAGTGACATGCCCGAGGACTGGCACCCCTCTGGGCTAGGGTGGTGGTTAATCCGGCCCCCCCATTCTGGATGTGTTTAAAACCTAAGTCGAGACCTCCGTAGACCCCGGTGATGCGAATACCGAAGCCCGAGGACTGGCACCCCTCTGGGCTAAGGGGATGGTTTGGGTGGCCTCCCCTTCAATCCCGATGATTCGTTCGATATATGCCCAGGGAGGTGAGCACTTCCCTGGGCGTGAGGGGGTCGAGCGTATGAGGGTTGTACCCCGTATGGTTCCTACTAAACGAATCCGAGCGGCGGGTCCACAGGCCACCGACCACCTGCCCACTTGCGGGGTGGGTGTGACGGGCCGCCCGCCGGCAGTTGTCCCCGTTCTAACCTAACTCTTGCCCGTGCGCGAGTCGAAAGGGGCATACAAACCCCTGAGGCGAAGACCGGCGTTCCGCTTGGTCTAATGTGGGATCTCCCAGATTTTCCCCTCCGCGGGGACTTGGGAGCGCACCACCGGGCCCCCGCGCTGGAAACGGCCGGAGGCAAAGAGCGCATTAGAGGTGTCACGGATCGGTCTTTTTAAATGGACCGCGGCTGGAAGTTCGCAGGGGAAGAGGCGCTCGGTCTACGGTTCCCGGGCCCGACCCCCTTCGTCTTCTTAAATTGAGAAAACTAACCGTAGGCTCCGGGGGGCGAATCGTAAAACCTTTGCCGACCTCCTCGCACTGCGAGGGGGCCAGGATTTGCGGCTTGTCCGCGTATCGGTCCTACCAAGGACCGCGGCTGGAAGTTCGGTGGTGAGCCCTCGACCTTACGAGATTGGGGGCAAAACCCTTCGTCTTCTGAACATCAGACGGCTCCGGGGGGGCGTACCGTAAAACCTATGCCGACCTCCTCGCGCTTTGAGGGGGCCAGGAAATTCTCTTCCATTCTCTTCCCTTAAACGGACGTCCTTTACGCCCGTTCGAAATGCGGCATACCCGGAGCACCAGGGGCAGGCTTCTAATCCGAAATATACCGGCTTTTAGAACGATCCTCCCCGCCACGTGCTCCAGCCTCTATGGCTCGGGGACCCCCCGTAATAGGGGGTCCGCTTGTCCCAGAATCGTTCCGAGGGAGACTTAGCCGATCCGTCGGTCTAATTTCCACCACAGTTTGGGTCCGTTAAAAGGTCCGAGTCGGTGGTGCCTTAGGGTCGGGATCCTATTGAGGGAAGGAACCGGCCCCTAGCCTGCACCGTCCGGGCCTTGAATCGTACATTTTCCAAGTTGTCAAACCCCCGATTGAAGACCCACCTCCGGGGGGTCTCATTCGAAAAGCCTTTCCGCGGTGCGTGTCTCTTCCTCCTTCGTGGGGGTCGAGTTCCACGCGCCACCGACTCTCTCTCTTTCCCCAAGCCGGGTTTGAGTACCAGAGGATCGGCCTGGTTGATCCTGCCAGTATCATATGCTTGTCTCAAAGATTAAGCCATGCAAGTCTAAGTACACACGGGCGTTGGTACAGTGAAACTGCGAATGGCTCATTAAATCAGTTATGGTTCCTTTGATCGCTCCACACGTTACTTGGTATAACTGTGGTAATTCCAGAGCTAATACATGCAAACGAAGCGTTGGAAGTGGGGGTGCCGTTTCGAGGTGGTCGGTGACTGGTTCACCTTCCCCTCGGCGCCCCCCACGGATACGTGCATTTATCAGAACCAAAAAACCCCCTCCCGACTCCGGTCGGGTCCGCTTTGGTGACTCTAGATAACCTTTGGCCGATCGCAGAGCCCTTCGGGGCGGCGACGTCTCATTCGAGTGTCTGCCCTATCAACTTTCGACGGTAGTCTACGGGACTACGTGTGGTGACCACGGGTAACGGGGAATCTGGGTTCGATTCCGGAGAGGGAGCCTGAGAAACGGCTACCACATCCAAGGAAGGCAGCAGGCGCGCAAATTACCCATTCCCGACACGGGGAGGTAGTGACGAAAAATATCGGTGCGAGGCCCCGTTTGAAGGTTTCGGGACCGAAATGAACTCAATCTACGTCCGTGGGTGAGGACCCATTGGAGGGCAAGTCTGGTGCCAGCAGCCGCGGTAATTCCAGCTCCAATAGCGTATGTTAACGTTGCTGCAGTTAAAAAGCTCGTAGTTGGATCCGGGGACGGGTCCCGGCTGCCGGGCCTCTGCCCGTCCGGACTTCGCGGTGGGAAGCTGCCCCTCTCCGGGGTGGGGACCCCCCGCGGGTCTCTGGGTGGAGGTCGCGGGACCTTGTCCCTACTCATCCGGTGTCCTCTGCTCCCTTCCTCCGCGGAGAGGCCCTTAGCTGGGTCGTCCGCCGCGGTGAATACGTGGGGGGCGGAAGGGTCCGGTGCGTTTACTTTGAACAAAACAGAGTGCTCAAAGCAGGCCGAAGCGTGCCTTGAATGGACTGAGCTAGGAATAATGGAATAAGGCCTTCCCATGGGGGGCGAGTCGGAGCTCTTCGGCGAGGCGGCCGGGTGGGGCCGGGGGCGCCCGGGTGTGACGCCCGGCGTTTCTGGCCGCCGCACGGTTCCCCGAGCCGGGGGGGTATCCGACCGCTCTCTTGGTCCTATTTCGTGGGTTTGACGGACCAAAGGTCATGATTAAGAGGGACGGCCGGGGGCATTCGTACCGCACCGAGAGAGGTGAAATTCGTAGACCGGTGCGGGACGGACAAAAGCGAAGGCATTTGCCAAGAATGTTTTCATTAATCAAGAACGAAAGTCGGAGGATCGAAGACGATCAGGTACCGTCGTAGTTCCGACCGTAAACTATGCCGACCCGCGATCCGGCGGCGTTGGGTTAACGACTATGACCCGCCGGGCAGCGTCCGGGAAACCACGAGTCTTTGGGCTCTGGGGGGAGTACGGTTGCAAAGCTGAAACTTAAAGGAATTGACGGAAGGGCACCACCAGGAGTGGAGCTTGCGGCTTAATTTGACTCAACGCGGGGAACCTAACCCGGCCCGGACACGGTAAGGATTGACAGATTGACGGCTCTTTCTCGATTCTGTGGGTGGTGGTGCATGGCCGTTGGTAGTTCGTGGAGCGATTCGTCTGGTCAATTCCGGTAACGAACGAGATCCCATCCTTTAAGTAGTTACACGGCCCCTCTCCTGGGTCGGACTCTATCCCCGAAGGTCCCCGTTCGCGGGGGGTCCCCATCGGGGTGGGGGTGTTGGGGGTTTCGGCGGGGGTCCGGTTCTACCCCGGATCGGTTCGGGGAGGTGATGCGGTTGACGGGGGTTCAGTTCTGCGTCGAGTGGGTGGCTCCGGCCTCTCCCCTTCGCGTTCGGTTCCCTCCCCGATGCCGTCCGCACCTCGTTCCGCTCTCCGGGTGTGGGTTGTCCGTCCTTCGCCTTCGCCTTCCCTCTCCCCTCCCCGGTGCCCTCCCGCTTACCGCGGGCCTGAAGGTTGGGGTTCGCCCGGTGGGAATCAGCGGTCGGTGGCTAAACTTCTTAGAGCGATTTGTGGCACAGAAGCCACTTGAGAAATGGAGCAATAACAGGTCTGTGATGCCCTTAGAAGTCCGGGGTCGCACGTGAGCTACAATGGCTGGTTCAACATGTAAGTTACCCTACGCCGAGAGGTGCGGGCAATCCTATGAACGCCATTCCCCGCTGGGGACAGGGGATTGCAACTATTCCCCTCGAACGAGGAATTCCAAGTAGGCGCGGGTCACCAGCCCGCGTCGATTAAGTCCCTGCCCTTTGTACACACCGCCCGTCGCTACTACCGATCGGATGCCTCGGTGAGGTCCTCGGACCGTCCCCGGGGCGGCCCTCGAACGGGGGTCGCCTCCGGGCGATGGGAAGTCGATCGAACCCGGACATCTAGAGGGAGTAAAAGTCGTAACAAGGTTTTCGTAGGGGAACCTGCGGAAGGATCAATAACGGTGACCTGGCCGCGGTCGGCGCCCGCCGTCCGTGCCGGTTGTCGAGTCGGACTCGAGAGGCCGAACCTCCCCCCCGGCGGGTACCTTCAAGGTATGGACCGCAGAAGCCTCGTACCTTTCGTCGTCGGCCGACGTGAGTCTCTCCCCCCTCCGGGTGGGTGGACGTAGCGAGCCGGCTTCGGAACTCGGGGTTATGCGAGGACCGCCTTAGGTGCATAGGTACCCCGGTCCGCCCCTCCCGTTCGCGGGGGGAAGAGTGGCGCCGGAGCCGCCCGCCGGGTAGTTAAACCCAAAAAACCATTGATCGTTGAAGGCTTGATTGTGCGTGCGCGAGTCAAAGGGGCTTACTCACCCCCAGGGCGTTGGCCGGTGCTCGCCGGCCTCGGTGGGATCTCCCTGAACCCATCCCCCCGGCACAGGGGGCGGTGGTGGACGGGAGCGTACCGCCGGGCGAAACTCTTTCCCCTCACGGGGTTAGAGCGGAGCTTAAGAGCGCATGCAAAATACCCCCGATGTTGGCTTCGCAGAGACGGACCGTATAATAGTCTAAGGCCGGTGCGCGAGTTGAAGGGGCCTCACGAACCCCGGATGCGTTTATAAACACCCGAAAGGAGACGGCCGGTGCCCGCCGGTCCTGACTAGGTGGGATCTACCCAGCGCCTTCCCCTAAGCGGGGACTTGGGAGCGTACCACCGGGCCTCGCTCATACCCTCCGGGGTGGAGAGCTTGGCTTTGAGCGCACGCCTGAATGCCTTAGACCGGGACCCGTAACGCAGCGAACCAAACCCCTGGGCCTCGCCGGGAACGGCGGGTGCCTAGACCCCGGTCTCCTAAACCACGTAAGTCTCGGGCACCTACTCGGGCGATCGTCCCCCGGGCCGTAACTCCTCGGTCCGGTGGTGACGCCCAGGTTCAATGACCTTTCCCCCCCTGCACGGGGGTGGAAGGCACCCGGCTTGAAATATATTGGCAAAAATTGTCTCTTGTTCGAATGGCTTCCTTCGCCCGGCCTGTAACGGGCCGGGCACAAACCCGAATACGACTCTTAGCGGTGGATCACTCGGCTCGTGCTTCGATGAAGAACGCAGCCATCTGCGTTAACTAATGTGAATTGCAGGACACAGATCATCGAAATTTCGAACGCATATTGCGGCCGCGGGGGTCCATCCCGCGGCCACGCCTGTCTGAGGGTCGCTTTACCCATCGATCGGTCTCCGCGCCCCCGCTGAGAGAGAGAGACCGCGGCTGGAAGCTCGCAGGGCCTGAAAACGGCCCTTCGTCTTCCCAAACGAAGACTCGGTTCCGAGCCAGTCCACGCGGCCCGTGTTGCGAGAGAGCTCCGTACAGGGAACGGAGGGAGAGCCGAGTAGGTCCGGGTCCACGTCCGTTACGGTCTCTCCCCGAGTCCCGAGCGGGGCTCCGCGCAGTCGGACGCGGGGGTGGCGAGTGCCGATTAAACCCAGCGAGCGGGCGAGTGAGCGGGCGGGCGAGCGGCCGGGGTGGGGGGGAGGGTGTCGCGGAGTTCGGTCTCGTGCCGGGCTCTCGCCCCTCGCCCCTAGCCTTCGGCCCTCCGCCTCCGCCCTCGCCCCCGCATAAGAAACCTCTGTGTGCGGCCTCAGATCAGACGAGACGACCCGCTGAACTTAAGCATATCAGTAAGCGGAGGAAAAGAAACTAACAAGGATTCCCTTAGTAGCGGCGAGCGAACAGGGAAGAGCCCAGCGCTGAATCCCACTTTCCCCTGACCGGGGTTGGCCGGGAAATGTAGCGTACGGAAGTCCGTAAGATCCGTCTCGGTGCGGACGCGGGACCAAGTCCTCGCGAACGTGGCTTCTTCCCATAGACGGTGAAAGCCCGGTAGCGAGTCCCGCGTTCCCGCCCGGGTAGGTCGGGCTTCTCGGAGTCGGGTTGCTTGGGAATGCAGCCCAAAGCGGGTGGTAAACTCCATCTAAGGCTAAATACCGGCACGAGACCGATAGCGAACCGAGTACCGTGAGGGAAAGTTGAAACAGGACTTTGAAGAGAGAGTTCAACAGAGCGTGAAACCGTTGAGAGGTAAACGTACGGGGACCGAGAAGACTGCCCCGGGGGATTCAGCCGGGCGGACGGCCCCGCGCTCGTCGGGTTCCGCGGTCGGGGGTGCGAGCGTATCCGGGCGAGAGGGGTGGGGTGCCGACTCCACCGCTCCCCGCTTCGGCTCTGCGCTTCGCCTCTGGACTTCGGGCCTGTCGGGCGTACGGAGGTCCGGCCCCGCCCGGTGTACTTTCCCCGCGTGGTGGTGAGTCGCGACCGGCTCCGGTTAGGCTTGGAAGGGCCCGAGGGTGAAGGTAGGTCCGTCCGGAGAAGGGAGCCCCACGCGGCCCCCGGACACGGGCGTTCCGCTACAGCCCCTCGCTCCGACTTCGCCGATAACGCCGGGGCCGTGGAGCAATGTCCTTTCCGCGTTCTCCCCTCCTCCGGGATGGGGATGGGGGCCCCCCCCGATCGTTCGGTCGAAGCGGGCCGGCTGGGCTGTCCTCAGCCCCGGGCTAGGCCCGCTACGGCGATGCGGGGGGCGATCCAGGCCCACAGCACCCGAACGCCTAAGGTCAGCGGCTAAGTTCGGACCCCGAACGACCCGTCTTGAAACACGGACCAAGGAGTCTAACGCGTATGCGAGTCGAAGGGGCCCAGAACCCCGGAGGCGCAACGAAGGTGAAGGCCGGCGCGCGTCGGCTGAGGTGGGATCCGTCCTAACCCTTCGAGGGGGCGGGCGGCGCACCACCGGCCTGCTCTTCCCACGTGCGGAGAGCGGAGCCAGAGCATACGCGGTGGTACCCGAAAGATGGTGAACTATGCCTGGGCAGGGCGAAGCCAGGGGAAACCCTGAGTGGAGGCCCGCAGCGGTCCTGACGTGCAAATCGGTCGTCCGACCTGGGTATAGGGGCGAAAGACTAATCGAACCATCTAGTAGCTGGTTCCCTCCGAAGTTTCCCTCAGGATAGCCGGCGCCGAAACTTCAAGTTTTATCCGGTAAAGAAATGACTGGAGGCCGCGGGGCCGAAACGGGCCTCGCCCTACTCTCAAACTTTAAATGGGTAAGAGGCCCGGCTCGCAGGCTTGGAGCCGGGCATGGAATTGACGGTGCCGAGTGGGCCACTTTTGGTAAGCAGAACTGGTGCTGCGGGATGAACCGAACGCGCGGGTTAAGGCGCCCGACGCAGACGCTCATCAGACCCCAAGAAAGGTGTCGGTTGATATAGACAGCGGGGCGGTGGCCATGGAAGTCGGCATCCGCTAAGGAGTGTGTAACAACTCACCTGCCGAATCAACTGGCCCTGAAAATGGATGGCGCTGGAGCGTCGGGCCCATACCCGGCCGTCGCTGGCGGTACTTGTCTCCCACCCCCCCAAAAGCCAGCGAGAATGAGAGAGAACCGAGACTCATGGGACCGTATGCCGCGACGAGTAGGAGGGGCGCCGCGGTGGCGCAGAAGCCTTTGGCGCGAGCCTGGGTCGAGCCGCCGCGGGTGCAGATCTTGGTGGTAGTAGCAAATATTCAGATGAGAACTTTGAAGGCCGAAGTGGAGAAGGGTTCCACGCCGACAGCGCTTGGCCGTGGGTTAGTCGGTCCTAAGGGATAGGCGAGCGCCGTTCGGAAAATGCTGGGGCGATGGTCTCGTCTGCCTCGCGCTGACCGAAAGGGGATCGGGCCAATATCCCCGTACCTGGGATTGGTGGAGATCGAGCCGCCGAGAGGCGCTCCCGTGGCGGTAACGCAAACGAACCCGGAGACGCCGGTGGGGACCCCGGGGAGGATTCTCTCTCCTTGCTAAAGAGCTGGAGCGCCCTGGAATGGGTTCGACCCCGAGATAGGGGCTCAACGCTCTGAAAGGCGTCGCATGCACTATGCGACGGCCGGGACGTTTCCCATCGGCCCTTGAAAATCCGGGGGAGGTATAGTGAATTTCCCCCCAGGCCGTACCCATATCCGCATCAGGTCTCCAAGGTGAACAGCCTCTGGCGTGTTGGAACAATGTAGGTAAGGGAAGTCGGCAAGACGGATCCGTAACTTCGGGATAAGGATTGGCTCTAATGGCTGAGCTCGGTCGGGCCCGTGTCTGCTGATGCGGGGTCCGAAAGCCCGGTGCTGCCCGTGCGACGGGGAGCTGTTCCCGGTCCACCTTCGGGCCCCCCCCACTGGGTCCTGCGCGCGAGGAAGCGCACGGCGAGAGATTGCCCCCCAGTATCCAAACCCCCGTGAACAAGGCTCCGTCTGTCTGTCGGGGTCGATGAGAGTGGGTCGCGGCGAGCGAGACCTTAAGCCCCGGTGCGTGTCCCCCCTCGGCGGCGGCGCTTAGGGGGCCTCGGTCAGGTCGACGGTAGGGAGCCGGTCGTCGGTGGGATGCCGGCGGGGGAGCGTCCTTCGGGACTAACCTCCGTCGGATGACCGCCTTCGGCCTCCTCTCCCTACCTAAGCCGGGCCGGGCTCCCGACGCCCGTCGCCGGGTGGGCCGCCCCCGGCTAAGCTCGAGCGTCCGGCCCTTCGCTCTCCCCCGATGGGACGCGGAGGGACGCAATGGAACGTAGGTCCGCGTGGGGTGTGCGGTCTCTCGTGCGTGTGTGGACTCGTAGCAGGCCGCCGGTGGTGGGGCTTCGGTGGGTCGGGGCGGTGTCCCTGGAGCCTCGCGCGCCGAGCCTAGGCTCCGTGGATCTCTCGGGCTTATGAGTCTCGCCTCGGGGGGAGACCTCCGGGGCCGGGTCTCTCGGCCGGCACCTAACAGCCGAATTAGAACTGCTGCGGACAAGGGGAATCCGACTGTTTAATTAAAACACAGCATCGTGAAGGCTCTTGGACCGGGTGTTGACACGATGTGAATTCTGCCCAGTGCTCTGAATGTCAAAGTGAAGAAATTCATCGAAGCGCGGGTTAACGGCGGGAGTAACTATGACTCTCTTAAGGTAGCGAAATGCCTCGTCATTTAATTGGTGACCAGCATGAATGGATGAACGAGATTCCCACTGTCCCTACCTACTATCTAGCGAAACCACAGCCAAGGGAACGGGCTTGGCGGAATCAGCGGGGAAAGAAGACCCTGTTGAGCTTGACTCTAGTCTGTCACTGTGAGGCGACTTAAGGGGTGTAGAATAAGTGGGAGGCCCGCCGCTCGCCAGCACCGGAGCGGGCCGTCCGTGAAATACCACTACTCTTACACGTTACCTCACTAACCCGGTGAGGGTGTCGGTGGGAACCTTTGCCTTGCTGGGGGTTCCTTGTTCAAAGGTGCTAAGCCCCGGGTGGGGGGGTCGCTCGGCGCTGAGTCCTCCTTCCCCCCCTCGCGGGGGGGGTCGGAGGCAAGCTCGCGCGGGGCTGGCCCTTCCTCTCCCTGGGGCGAGTTCCTCCGGGGACAGTGACAGGTGGGGAGTTTGACTGGGGCGGTACACCTGTCAAAGAGTAACGCAGGTGTCCTAAGGCGGGCTCAGGGACGGACGGAAACCTCCCGTAGAGCATAAGGGCAAAAGCCCGCTTGATCCTGATTTTCAGTATGAATACGGACCGCGAAAGCGGGGCCTAACGATCCTTCCGTCTGCTTTACGGGTTTTAAGCGGGAGGTGTCAGAAAAGTTACCACAGGGATAACTGGCTTGTGGCGGCCAAGCGTTCATAGCGACGCCGCTGTTTGATCCTTCGATGTCGGCTCTTCCTATCATTGCGAAGCAGAATTCGCAAAGCGTTGGATTGTTCACCCACTAACAGGGAACGTGAGCTGGGTTTAGACCGTCGTGAGACAGGTTAGTTTTACCCTACTGATGTGCCGTTGCTCCGATAGAAATCCCGCTCAGTACGAGAGGAACCGCGGGTTCGGATACTTGGTATTCGCGCTTGGCTGTGGAGCCAATGGTGCAAGGCTACCATCCGAGGGCTTACGACTGAACGCCTCTAAGTCGGAATCCCGCCTAGAAGGAGCGATACGTCCGTGCCCAAGGTTCGATACGGTTGGTCTGGGATAGCCGCGGGGGATTCGCCACACTCCGCCGGTGACCAGAACCGCACGAGACTGGAACCAGGGCCGGGGCTAATGAACACCTCGGTCCACCCTTCCGTCCCTAAGCGCATGTCCCTTGATCCGGGGTGCGAAATGACTTGTAAACGACCTGATTCTGAGTGCGGGTGTCATAAGTGGCAGAGCGGGTGCATATACCGCGATCCATTGAAAGTCATCCCGTCCACTCAAACATTTGTCGGGGGAAGGCGAAAGCAAACCCCCGGCCCTCCGGAGCGGTCCAGGTCTGGTTCTCTGGGGCGCGGGCCCCGGAGACTCCGTACACCGGTTAGAGGGAGCCGGTGGCGGGCATAGGGGAGGTGGGTACTCCCCTGTGAAATCCTGGATGACGGTTTTAGGTCTCGTAGTGGGCGAAAATCGGACTTAGTGCAATTTCCGAAACTCTGGTTCTCTGGGGGCGCGGGCCCCGAGAGTCCGTACACCGGTTAGAGGGAGCCGGTGGCGGGCATAGGGAGGCAGGTCGCTCCCTTGAATGGTCCTGGATGTCTGGACTTAGTGCAATTTCCGAAACTCTGGTTCTCTGGGGGCGCGGGCCCCGAGAGTCCGTACACCGGTTAGAGGGAGCCGGTGGCGGGCATAGGGAGGCAGGTCGCTCCCTTGAATGGTCCTGGATGTCAGCAATTTCTTAAGAAGGGCGCCCTCTTGTGGTCCCATGGCCGAAGAACATGCTCCGAGCCCGGGTATGGCAGTGGGCGGAATGAGACTTAGAGGAATGTTGACGGAGCCATGAGGGGCCCCCCCTGGAGGTCCCATGGCCGAGAAAAGTGCTCCGAGCCCGGGGTGATAGAGAACCGTGAACGCCGCGGTTGAAGACCTCGGGTATGGCAGTGGGCGGAATGAGACTTAGAGGAATGTTGACGGAGCCATGAGGGGCCCCCCCTGGAGGTCCCATGGCCGAGAAAAGTGCTCCGAGCCCGGGGTGATAGAGAACCGTGAACGCCGCGGTTGAAGACCTCGGGTATGGCAGTGGGCGGAATGAGACTTAGAGGAATGTTGACGGAGCCATGAGGGGCCCCCCCTGGAGGTCCCATGGCCGAGAAAAGTGCTCAGAGCCCGGGGTGATAGAGAACCGTGAACGCCGCGGTTGAAGACCTCGGGTATGGCAGTGGGCGGAATGAGACTTAAAGGAATATTGACGGAGCCAAGAGGGGCCTCCCCTGGAGGTCCCGTGGCCGAGAAAAGTGCCCCGAGCCCGGGGTGATAGAGAACCGTAAAGCGCGCGGGTTTGGGGCTCGGGTCTTCCAGTGGGCGGAGTGAGACTTAGAGAAATGATGACGGAGCCAAGAGGGGCTTCCCCTGGAGGTCCCATGGCCGAGAAAAGTGCTCCGAGCCCGGGGTGATAGACAACCGTGAACGCCGCGGTTAAAGACCTCGGGTATCGCAGTGGGCGGAATGAGACTTAGAGGAATGTTGACGGAGCCATGAGGGGCCCCCCCTGGAGGTCCCATGGCCGAGAAAAGTGCTCCGAGCCCGGGGTGATAGAGAACCGTGAACGCCGCGGTTGAAGACCTCGGGTATGGCAGTGGGCGGAATGAGACTTAAAGGAATATTGACGGAGCCAAGAGGGGCCTCCCCTGGAGGTCCCGTGGCCGAGAAAAGTGCCCCGAGCCCGGGGTGATAGAGAACCGTAAAGCGCGCGGGTTTGGGGCTCGGGTCTTCCAGTGGGCGGAGTGAGACTTAGAGAAATGATGACGGAGCCAAGAGGGGCTTCCCCTGGAGGTCCCATGGCCGAGAAAAGTGCTCCGAGCCCGGGGTGATAGAGAACCGTGAACGCCGCGGTTAAAGACCTCGGGTATCGCAGTGGGCGGAATGAGACTTAGAGGAATGTTGACGGAGCCATGAGGGGCCCCCCCTGGAGGTCCCATGGCCGAGAAAAGTGCCCCGAGCCCGGGGAGATAGAGAACCGTAAAGCGCGCGGGTTTGGGGCTCGGGTCTTCCAGTGGGCGGAGTGAGACTTAGAGAAATGATGACGGAGCTAAGAGGGGCCCCCCCTGGAGGTCCCATGGCCGAGAAAAGTGCCCCGAGCCCGGGGAGATAGAGAACCGTAAAGCGCGCGGGTTTGGGGCTCGGGTCTTCCAGTGGGCGGAGTGAGACTTAGAGAAATGATGACGGAGCTAAGAGGGGCCCCCCCTGGAGGTCCCATGGCCGAGAAAAGTGCCCCGAGCCCGGGGAGATAGAGAACCGTAAAGCGCGCGGGTTTGGGGCTCGGGTCTTCCAGTGGGCGGAGTGAGACTTAGAGAAATGATGACGGAGCTAAGAGGGGCCCCCCCTGGAGGTCCCATGGCCGAGAAAAGTGCCCCGAGCCCGGGGAGATAGAGAACCGTAAAGCGCGCGGGTTTGGGGCTCGGGTCTTCCAGTGGGCGGAGTGAGACTTAGAGAAATGATGACGGAGCTAAGAGGGGCCCCCCCTGGAGGTCCCATGGCCGAGAAAAGTGCTCCGAGCCCGGGGAGATAGAGAACCGTAAAGCGCGCGGGTTTGAGGCTCAGGTCTTCCAGTGGGCGCTCGTTCCAGCGGCGCGGGCTGGATGGTTTAGTCCGAGGAGGAGTGCTTAAGTGTGGGCCGGATAGGTTCGAGAGGTGCGCTGGGTTCCTGGAGGTCCAGCCCCGGAGGTTTGGAGCGGGGCGATGGAGCGAGCGAGGCCGAGTCGGGTGAGCCCGGGCCGGGCATGGGCGTTGGCGGCGATGGGGGTCTTCTCCCCGGAGGTTTGGAGCGGGCGATGGAGCTAGCGAGGCCGAGTCGGGTGAGCCTGGGCCGGGCATGGGTGTTGGCAGCGACGGGGGTGTCTTCCCCGGAGGTAAGTACCGTGGGGGGCAAGCGTGAGATATTCCAGGCCGGGAAAAGTGAGCTAAATTCGGCAAAGCGTTGTTAAAAAGGGGGGTCGGTTGATTTTTTTGTTAAATCTAAACGAACAAAGGGTGCGAGGCGTGAAAATTGCATTCAGCCGTGATTTTTTGGCAAAGTGCTAACCCTAGTGGTCTCCCAGTGGGACGTTTTAAAGTAGGACTTAGAAAAATTTCTGACCCTCTTCGCCCTAGGTAGCAAGCCCAAAACGGAGCACCTCGGAGAGGTAAAAATTCAGAGGGCATGGGGGTTTCCAGTGCGGTGCCGTCAGGACATTAGGGTTCCTTTAGAAAAGACGAAAGTTTGGGTACACCGTATGTAACTATGACAAGCCCAAGGCTCTGGTTCGCCTGTGGGCATGAATATAGTGAGATTTCCGCGTTATCTCACTGGAGGTGACCCCCGGAACGGTTCAAAACCTAAGTCGAGACTTCCATGGGACCCCGGCGATGGGAGTTTGAAGCCCGAGGAGTGACGCCCTCTGGGCTAAGGTTGGTGGTAGGTTCGGCCCCACTTTCTGGAGGTCTAAACTGACTTCCATGGACCCCGGTGATGCGAATTTGATGCCCGAGGAGTGACTCACCTCTGGGCTAAGGGTGGTGGTATGCTCGGCCCCCCCTCTGGATGTCTAAACTGACTTCCATGGACCCCGGTGATGCGAATTTGATGCCCGAGGAGTGACTCACCTCTGGGCTAAGGGTGGTGGTATGCCCAGCCCCCCCTCTGGAGGTCTCGAATGACTTCCATGGACCCCGGAGAAGCGTATTTCATGCCCGATGAGGAGCACACCTCTGGGCTAAGGGTGGTGGTATGCTCGGCCCCCCCTCTGGATGTCTAAACTGACTTCCATGGACCCCGGTGATGCGAATTTGATGCCCGAGGAGTGACTCACCTCTGGGCTAAGGGTGGTGGTATGCCCAGCCCCCCCTCTGGAGGTCTCGAATGACTTCCATGGACCCCGGAGAAGCGTATTTCATGCCCGATGAGGAGCACACCTCTGGGCTAAGGGTGGTGGTATGCTCGGCCCCCCCTCTGGATGTCTAAACTGACTTCCATGGACCCCGGTGATGCGAATTTGATGCCCGAGGAGTGACTCACCTCTGGGCTAAGGGTGGTGGTATGCCCAGCCCCCCCTCTGGAGGTCTCGAATGACTTCCATGGACCCCGGAGAAGCGTATTTCATGCCCGATGAGGAGCACACCTCTGGGCTAAGGGTGGTGGTATGCTCGGCCCCCCCTCTGGAGGTCTAAACTGACTTCCATGGACCCCGGTGTAGCGTATTTCATGCCCGAGGAGTGACGCCCTCTGGGCTTAGGGTGGTGGTAAGCCCGGCCCCCCCTCTCTGGAGGTCTAAACTGACTTCCATGGACCCCGGTGTAGCGTATTTCATGCCCGAGGAGTGGTGCCCTCTGGGCTAAGGCTGGTGGTAAGCCCGGCCCCCCCTCTGGAGGTCTAAACTGACTTCCATGGACCCCGGTTATCCGAATTTCATGCCCGAGGAGTAGTGCCCTCTGGGCTTAGGGTGGTGGTAAGCCCGGCCCCCCCCTCTGGATGTCTCCAAAACCTAAGTCGAGACTTCCATGGACCCCGGTTATCCGAATTTCATGCCCGAGGAGTGATGACCTCTGGGCTAAGGGTGGTGGTAAGCCCGGCCCCCCCTCTCTGGAGGTCTAGATTGACTTCCATGGACCCCGGTGATGCGAATTTAAAGCCCGAGGAGTGGTGCCCTCTGGGCTAAGGGTGGTGGTAAGCCCGGCCCCCCCTCTCTGGAGGTCTAAACTGACTTCCATGGACCCCGGTGTAGCGTATTTCATGCCCGAGGAGTGACGCCCTCTGGGCTAAGGGTGGTGGTAAGCCCGGCCCCCCCTCTGGATGTCTCCAAAACCTAAGTCGAGACTTCCATGGACCCCGGTGTAGCGTATTTCATGCCCGAGGAGTGACGCCCTCTGGGCTTAGGGTGGTGGTAAGCCCGGCCCCCCCTCTCTGGAGGTCAAAATTGACTTCCATGGACCCCGGTTATCCGAATTTCATGCCCGAGGAGTGATGAACCTCTGGGCTAAGGGTGGTGGTAAGCCCGGCCCCCCCCTCTGGAAGTGTTCAAAACCTAAGTCGAGACTTCCATGGACCCCGGTTATCCGAATTTCATGCCCGAGGAGTGATGAACCTCTGGGCTAAGGGTGGTGGTATGCTTGGCCCCCCCTCTGGAGGTTTCCAAAACCTAAGTCGAGACTTCCATGGACCCCGGTGATGCAAAGTGACATGCCCGAAGAGTGGTGCCTTCTGGGCTAAGGAGGTGATAAGCCCGGTCTCTCCTCTGGAGGTCTGTGGTTTTAAAGTGAAATTTTTCTAAGTCCCGCACCTGAGATTTTAAGAAAATCAGGACCCTCCTCGAGCCTTGTAGCGAGTCCGAGGGAGGTTCATCGTTGTCGGCTATGCGAAAGGGGTTCAGATGCCTCGAATCCTGTGGGCATATGGTTTTTCAGCCTGGTGCCGTCGGGATATTAGGGAGGCATTAAATCAGACACAAGTTTGGGTAACAGCGATGCGAAACGCTATGCCCAAGGGAGTGGCTTCCCGATGGGCTTGAAATAATGGGAATGTCCGCTCTGCTTCCCTGGATGTGTTCAAAACCTAAGTCGAGACATCCGTAGACCCCGTTGATGCGAATTCCATGCCCGAGGAGTGACACACCTCTGGGCTTAAGGGTGGTGGTAAGCCCGGCCCCCCCTCTGGAAGTGTTCAAAAACTAAGTCGAGACTTCCATGGACCCCGGTTATCTGAATTTAAAGCCCGAGGAGTGGTGCCCTCTGGGCTAAGGGTGGTGGTAAGACCGGCCCCACTCTCTGGAGGTTTCCAAAACCTAAGTCGAGACTTCCATGGACCCCGGTGATGCGAATTTCATGCCCGAGGAGTGACGCCCTCTGGGCTAAGGGTGGTGGTAAGACCGGCCCCACTCTCTGGAAGCCTAAAATGACTTCCATGGACCCCGGTGATGCGAATTTCATGCCCGAGGAGTGACGCCCTCTGGGCTAGGGTGGTGGTAAGTGAGGCCACCCCCTCTGGATGTGTTCAAAACCTAAGTTGAGACATCCGTAGACCCCGGTAATCCGAATTTCATGCCCGAGGAGTGACGCCCTCTGGGCTTAAGGGTGGTGGTAAGACCGGCCCCACTCTCTGGATGTGTTCAAAACCTAAGTTGAGACATCCGTAGACCCCGGTAATCCGAATTTCATGCCCGAGGAGTGACGCCCTCTGGGCTTAAGGGTGGTGGTAAGACCGGCCCCACTCTCTGGAGGTCTAAAATGACTTCCATAGACCCCGGTGATGCGAAGTGACATGCCCGAGGAGTGACACACCTCTGGGCTAAGGGTGGTGGTAAGACTGGCCCCACTCTCTGGAGGTCTAAAATGACTTCCATGGACCCCGGTGATGCGAAGTGACATGCCCGAAGAGTGGTGCCTTCTGGGCTAAGTGAAAATCGAAAGAGGTACTTGGAACCGAGATGGGGGTATGGGACGGAACGATCTTACATCTGAAGCCCGAAGGAAGTGGCGATCCTTCGGGTGAAATTTTGTAAGTTATAGTACGACATACCCTCGGATGTTTCCAAGTGGAGACCTCCGTAGACCCCGGTGATGCGAAGTGACATGCCCGAAGAGTGGTGCCTTCTGGGCTAAGTGAATATCGAAAGAGGTACTTGGAACTGAGATGGGGGTATGGGACGGAACGATCTTACATCTGAAGCCCGAAGGAAGTGGCGATCCTTCGGGTGAAATTTTGTAAGTTATAGTACGACATACCCTCGGATGTTTCCAAGTGGAGACCTCCGTAGACCCCGGTGATGCGAAGTGACATGCCCGAAGAGTGGTGCCTTCTGGGCTAAGTGAATATCGAAAGAGGTACTTGGAACCGAGATGGGGGGTATGGGACGGAACGATCTTACATCTGAAGCCCGAAGGAAGTGGCGATCCTTCGGGTGAAATTTTGTAAGTTATAGTACGACATACCCTCGGATGTTTCCAAGTGGAGACCTCCGTAGACCCCGGTGATGCGAAGTGACATGCCCGAAGAGTGGTGCCTTCTGGGCTAAGTGAAAATCGAAAGAGGTACTTGGAACCGAGATGGGGGTATGGGACGGAACGATCTTACATCTGAAGCCCGAAGGAAGTGGCGATCCTTCGGGTGAAATTTTGTAAGTTATAGTACGACATACCCTCGGATGTTTCCAAGTGGAGACCTCCGTAGACCCCGGTGATGCGAAGTGACATGCCCGAAGAGTGGTGCCTTCTGGGCTAAGTGAAAATCGAAAGAGGTACTTGGAACCGAGATGGGGGTATGGGACGGAACGATCTTACATCTGAAGCCCGAAGGAAGTGGCGATCCTTCGGGTGAAATTTTGTAAGTTATAGTACGACATACCCTCGGATGTTTCCAAGTGGAGACCTCCGTAGACCCCGGTGATGCGAAGTGACATGCCCGAAGAGTGGTGCCTTCTGGGCTAAGTGAAAATCGAAAGAGGTACTTGGAACCGAGATGGGGGTATGGGACGGAACGATCTTACATCTGAAGCCCGAAGGAAGTGGCGATCCTTCGGGTGAAATTTTGTAAGTTATAGTACGACATACCCTCGGATGTTTCCAAGTGGAGACCTCCGTAGACCCCGGTGATGCGAAGTGACATGCCCGAAGAGTGGTGCCTTCTGGGCTAAGTGAAAATCGAAAGAGGTACTTGGAACCGAGATGGGGGTATGGGACGGAACGATCTTACATCTGAAGCCCGAAGGAAGTGGCGATCCTTCGGGTGAAATTTTGTAAGTTATAGTACGACTTACCCTCGGATGTTTCCAAGTGGAGACCTCCGTAGACCCCGGTGCGATGCGAAATTCATGCCGAAAGAGTGACACCTTGTTGGGCTAAGTGAAAATCGAAACCGGTTCTTGGAACCGAGATGGGGGTATGGGACGGAACGATCTTACATCTGAAGCCCGAAGGAAGTGGCGATCCTTCGGGTGAAATTTTGTAAGTTATAGTACGACTTACCCCTCGTAGACCCCGGTGCGAGGCGAAATTCATGCCCAATGAGAGTGGTTCATTCCTAGGCAATGGATTGATACATTTCTGCGGTAAAGAATGAATGAATACACAATTTGGTTAAACGGCATTTTATTGAAAATGATTGCGGTTCAATGGGGTGTCAAGTCCGGCTTGAATCGAGTGCAGACAGCCGGTTCATCCGTGCTTCCAACAGTTGAGAGCCGGTCAATCCATCGCGGTAGAACCTTTGGGCCGTTGCGGGATCATGGCACATGGCAGTGGTGATATTGGTCCGTTGGTCTAGCGGTAGTGACGAAATCTGTGGGGGAAATATAAGCAAATTTAGCCCCAGGAACTGAAACTGAGATTCGAATAGCCATTTAAGATACATTACCTGATTCGAAACGGCGGTCCTAATCAAATTGAAACCAATTGGGCCATTGAGCCTTGCCCTCCGCCAGGCTGCTCTCAGCATGGTGTTCGGTCGTCGTATTTGCCGCCCCCGGGTTTCGAAAACGTAGCGAGGCTTGACCTCGTAGGCTTGTACCAAACAGTTCAACCACGAAATCTCCTTAGGCGACAGAGCCACAGGTGCATCCCCGAATGCAGCGTTAGTTTTGTGGGTCCTTACATAAATGATGCACCCCGAATCCAACATTTCCACATTTTCCAGTTCTTCCACTAACATGTTGGTAATCACAACCGATCTGTGGCCGCTAATAACGGCTATGGTTCCCATCAGAAAGCCCTGCAATAGGTTCATGGTGGAATGGCGTAGGGGCGTTTCCTTAGCCAATAGTCTTGGTATAATCTTGTCGGCCTTCGCTAAGAAAATTCTGAAATGATCGCAGGGCGGAATGATTCCCAATTTGAACCGCTTAAAGCGCTGCCGATGGCCGGTTATGTTCCTAGCTATGTCACGGTTCGCCTTGGTGAAACTTAACTTAATGCGTTCAAATTCCTTGGCCGTCAGTCCGGCACTGTTGGGTTTAAATGCGGACAGATACCCCATGTACGCCTTCGCGTCGTATAGCAGCATTTTAATCGAGGTGTCAGCGTAACCGAGAGAGGTTAATTGTTCCAGCCAGCTCCGAACCTTACGGTGGTTCACAAAACTAACGTCCGAATATGCGCACAGTTTTGGGGCACAGTGAATTAGGAACCTGACCGCATGCGACTCCCGTTGCTTTCCGTTCACAATGTCCTTAGCGGTCGGATTGGCCCTAAGGTGATATGAAGCAAACTCAGCGATTGACTTACCGACAAAGGTGTCCTTAAATCGGCTTGGGAGTATCAATCGCCCCTTAGGGGGAACATTGGTTAGCAGCGGTGCGTCCGTGGCGGATTTGGAAGACACTTGGGTCGGGGTCGCAATGCGGCGATCACCGGTGTCGAGGCCAGAGGTGGATGGGTGTTCGTCAGTATCGGTAGGGCCAGTCCCCCGAAATGTGTCCAAGAGAGACAGAGTTCTGGTGCGTTTTGCCGCAGATAAAGCCACATTCAAGGCCAGGCCTTCGAGCGAGTGCTTAGAGCGTAGGTGAGCCGCTAAGCTAACCGGCATTTTTTCGTTGCATATCGGACAGTCCGTGCCTTTCCGACCGTCCCCGGAACGATCAAGAGCAGTAATAAACTGTACCTCATCCGCAGTTAGTCGATGGAACGATCGTAAATGATCCCGGTAGCCATAAACCGCCTGTTCGCAGAGAGAGCAACGCCGCCGAGCCATTGTTGTTTACCCCCGGGGTGAGAGTAATGAACCTAGCCGGTCTTCCGTCTTTTAAACTCCCCGGATCTTTACGTCATCCTAGATAGGGATAGGGCGGGCCCGGTTTCAATCTGCAAATTTAAAGGGCCCTATTTGTAAGTATGCTCTTGCGGCCTCTTAAAGGACCCGTAGCCGAGGAAGGTGCGCTCTGAGCGGGGTGCGCTCTAGCTGGTTCCGATCTCCTTGAAAAGACTTCCATAGACCCCGGTGATGCGATATTCAAGCCCAGAGGAGTGACTAACCTCTGGGCTAAGCTGGTGACAAGCTCGGCCTTCCAATTCTGGAGGTCAAATGTGATCCGGAGGACCCCCGGTGATGGGTTTCAAGCCCAGAGGACTGGCACCCCTCTGGGCTAGGGTGGTGGTAAGAGAGGCCCCCCCTTCTGGAGGTTTTCAAAACCTAAGTCGAGACCTCCGTAGACCCCGGTGATGCGAATACCGAAGCCCGAGGACTGGCACCCCTCTGGGCTAGGGTGGTGGTAAGAGAGGCCCCCCCTTCTGGAGGTTTTCAAAACCTAAGTCGAGACCTCCGTAGACCCCGGTGATGCGAATACCGAAGCCCGAGGACTGGCACCCCTCTGGGCTAGGGTGGTGGTAAGAGTGGCCCCACCTTCTGGAGGTTTTCAAAACCTAAGTGAAGACCTCCGTAGACCCCGGTGATGCGAATACCGAAGCCCGAGGACTGGCACCCCTCTGGGCTAGGGTGGTGGTAAGAGAGGCCCCCCCTTCTGGAGGTTTTCAAAACCTAAGTCGAGACCTCCGTAGACCCCGGTGATGCGAATACCGAAGCCCGAGGACTGGCACCCCTCTGGGCTAGGGTGGTGGTAAGAGTGGCCCCACCTTCTGGAGGTTTTCAAAACCTAAGTGAAGACCTCCGTAGACCCCGGTGATGCGAATACCGAAGCCCGAGGACTGGCACCCCTCTGGGCTAGGGTGGTGGTAAGAGAGGCCCCCCCTTCTGGAGGTTTTCAAAACCTAAGTCGAGACCTCCGTAGACCCCGGTGATGCGAATACCGAAGCCCGAGGACTGGCACCCCTCTGGGCTAGGGTGGTGGTAAGAGAGGCCCCCCCTTCTGGAGGTTTTCAAAACCTAAGTCGAGACCTCCGTAGACCCCGGTGATGCGAATACCGAAGCCCGAGGACTGGCACCCCTCTGGGCTAGGGTGGTGGTAAGAGTGGCCCCACCTTCTGGAGGTTTTCAAAACCTAAGTGAAGACCTCCGTAGACCCCGGTGATGCGAATACTGAAGCCCGAGGACTGGCACCCCTCTGGGCTAGGGTGGTGGTAAGAGAGGCCCCCCCTTCTGGAGGTTTTCAAAACCTAAGTCGAGACCTCCGTAGACCCCGGTGATGCGAATACCGAAGCCCGAGGACTGGCACCCCTCTGGGCTAGGGTGGTGGTAAGAGAGGCCCCCCCTTCTGGAGGTTTTCAAAACCTAAGTCGAGACCTCCGTAGACCCCGGTGATTCAAAGTGACATGCCTGAGGATTGGCACCCCTCTGGGCTAAGGGTGGTGGTAAGACCGGCCCCACTCTCTGGAGGTCAAAAATGACTTCCATGGACCCCGTTGATGCGAATACACAAGCCCGAGGAGTGGCACACCTCTGGGCTAAGGGGATGGTTTGGGTTGCCTCCCCTCTGGAGGTCAAAAATGACTTCCATGGACCCCGGTGATGCGTATTTAAAGCCCGAGGACTGGCACACCTCTGGGCTAAGGGGATGGTTTGGGTTGCCTCCCCTCTGGAGGTCAAAAATGACTTCCATGGACCCCGGTGATGCGTATTTAAAGCCCGAGGACTGGCACACCTCTGGGCTAAGGGGATGGTTTGGGTTGCCTCCCCTCTGGAGGTCTAAAATGACTTCCATGGACCCCGTTGATGCGGATACACAAGCCCGAGGAGTGGCACACCTCTGGGCTAAGGGGATGGTTTGGGTTGCCTCCCCTCTGGAGGTCTAAAATGACTTCCATGGACCCCGTTGATGCGAATACACAAGCCCGAGGAGTGACGTCCTCTGGGCTAAGGGGTTGGTATGCTCGGCCTCCCCTCTGGAAGTCTAAAAAAATTAGAAATATTTCTAAGTTCGACAACGAGCACTGGCAGAACTGGACCAAAGACTTCCATACACCCCGGTGATGCGAAGTTTCAAGCCCGAGGAGTGACGCCCTCTGGGCTAAGTTTGTGATAAGCCCGGTCTCTCCTCTGGAGGTCTGTGGTTTTAAAGTGAAAATTTTCTAAGTCCCGCACCTGAGATTTTAAGAAAATCAGGACCTCCTTCAAGCCTTGTAGCGAGTCCGAGGGAGGTTCATCGTTGTCGGCTATGCGAACGAGGTTCCAACGCCTTGAATCCTGTGGGCATATGGTTTCTCAGCCTGGTGCCGTCGGGATATTAGGGAGGCATTAAATCAGACGTAAGTTTGGGTAACAGCGATGCGAAACGCTATGCCCAAGGGAGTGGCTTCCCGATGGGCTTGAAATAATGGGAATGTCCGCTCTGCTTCCCTGGATGTGTTCAAAACCTAAGTCGAGACATCCGTAGACCCCGTTGATGCGAATTCCATGCCCGAGGAGTGGCACACCTCTGGGCTAAGGGTGGTGGTAAGTCAGGCCCCACCCTCTGGAGGTTTTCAAAACCTAAGTCGAGACCTCCGTAGACCCCGGTGATGTGAATTGACATGCCCGAGGACTGGCACCCCTCTGGGCTAGGGTGGGGATAAGATATGTCCCCACCCTCTGGAGGTTTTCAAAACCTAAGTCGAGACCTCCGTAGACCCCGGTGATGCGAAGTGACATGCCCGAGGACTGGCACCCCTCTGGGCTAGGGTGGTGGTTAATCCGGCCCCCCCATTCTGGATGTGTTTAAAACCTAAGTCGAGACCTCCGTAGACCCCGGTGATGCGAATACCGAAGCCCGAGGACTGGCACCCCTCTGGGCTAAGGGGATGGTTTGGGTGGCCTCCCCTTCAATCCCGATGATTCGTTCGATATATGCCCAGGGAGGTGAGCACTTCCCTGGGCGTGAGGGGGTCGAGCGTATGAGGGTTGTACCCCGTATGGTTCCTACTAAACGAATCCGAGCGGCGGGTCCACAGGCCACCGACCACCTGCCCACTTGCGGGGTGGGTGTGACGGGCCGCCCGCCGGCAGTTGTCCCCGTTCTAACCTAACTCTTGCCCGTGCGCGAGTCGAAAGGGGCATACAAACCCCTGAGGCGAAGACCGGCGTTCCGCTTGGTCTAATGTGGGATCTCCCAGATTTTCCCCTCCGCGGGGACTTGGGAGCGCACCACCGGGCCCCCGCGCTGGAAACGGCCGGAGGCAAAGAGCGCATTAGAGGTGTCACGGATCGGTCTTTTTAAATGGACCGCGGCTGGAAGTTCGCAGGGGAAGAGGCGCTCGGTCTACGGTTCCCGGGCCCGACCCCCTTCGTCTTCTTAAATTGAGAAAACTAACCGTAGGCTCCGGGGGGCGAATCGTAAAACCTTTGCCGACCTCCTCGCACTGCGAGGGGGCCAGGATTTGCGGCTTGTCCGCGTATCGGTCCTACCAAGGACCGCGGCTGGAAGTTCGGTGGTGAGCCCTCGACCTTACGAGATTGGGGGCAAAACCCTTCGTCTTCTGAACATCAGACGGCTCCGGGGGGGCGTACCGTAAAACCTATGCCGACCTCCTCGCGCTTTGAGGGGGCCAGGAAATTCTCTTCCATTCTCTTCCCTTAAACGGACGTCCTTTACGCCCGTTCGAAATGCGGCATACCCGGAGCACCAGGGGCAGGCTTCTAATCCGAAATATACCGGCTTTTAGAACGATCCTCCCCGCCACGTGCTCCAGCCTCTATGGCTCGGGGACCCCCCGTAATAGGGGGTCCGCTTGTCCCAGAATCGTTCCGAGGGAGACTTAGCCGATCCGTCGGTCTAATTTCCACCACAGTTTGGGTCCGTTAAAAGGTCCGAGTCGGTGGTGCCTTAGGGTCGGGATCCTATTGAGGGAAGGAACCGGCCCCTAGCCTGCACCGTCCGGGCCTTGAATCGTACATTTTCCAAGTTGTCAAACCCCCGATTGAAGACCCACCTCCGGGGGGTCTCATTCGAAAAGCCTTTCCGCGGTGCGTGTCTCTTCCTCCTTCGTGGGGGTCGAGTTCCACGCGCCACCGACTCTCTCTCTTTCCCCAAGCCGGGTTTGAGTACCAGAGGATCGGCCTGGTTGATCCTGCCAGTATCATATGCTTGTCTCAAAGATTAAGCCATGCAAGTCTAAGTACACACGGGCGTTGGTACAGTGAAACTGCGAATGGCTCATTAAATCAGTTATGGTTCCTTTGATCGCTCCACACGTTACTTGGTATAACTGTGGTAATTCCAGAGCTAATACATGCAAACGAAGCGTTGGAAGTGGGGGTGCCGTTTCGAGGTGGTCGGTGACTGGTTCACCTTCCCCTCGGCGCCCCCCACGGATACGTGCATTTATCAGAACCAAAAAACCCCCTCCCGACTCCGGTCGGGTCCGCTTTGGTGACTCTAGATAACCTTTGGCCGATCGCAGAGCCCTTCGGGGCGGCGACGTCTCATTCGAGTGTCTGCCCTATCAACTTTCGACGGTAGTCTACGGGACTACGTGTGGTGACCACGGGTAACGGGGAATCTGGGTTCGATTCCGGAGAGGGAGCCTGAGAAACGGCTACCACATCCAAGGAAGGCAGCAGGCGCGCAAATTACCCATTCCCGACACGGGGAGGTAGTGACGAAAAATATCGGTGCGAGGCCCCGTTTGAAGGTTTCGGGACCGAAATGAACTCAATCTACGTCCGTGGGTGAGGACCCATTGGAGGGCAAGTCTGGTGCCAGCAGCCGCGGTAATTCCAGCTCCAATAGCGTATGTTAACGTTGCTGCAGTTAAAAAGCTCGTAGTTGGATCCGGGGACGGGTCCCGGCTGCCGGGCCTCTGCCCGTCCGGACTTCGCGGTGGGAAGCTGCCCCTCTCCGGGGTGGGGACCCCCCGCGGGTCTCTGGGTGGAGGTCGCGGGACCTTGTCCCTACTCATCCGGTGTCCTCTGCTCCCTTCCTCCGCGGAGAGGCCCTTAGCTGGGTCGTCCGCCGCGGTGAATACGTGGGGGGCGGAAGGGTCCGGTGCGTTTACTTTGAACAAAACAGAGTGCTCAAAGCAGGCCGAAGCGTGCCTTGAATGGACTGAGCTAGGAATAATGGAATAAGGCCTTCCCATGGGGGGCGAGTCGGAGCTCTTCGGCGAGGCGGCCGGGTGGGGCCGGGGGCGCCCGGGTGTGACGCCCGGCGTTTCTGGCCGCCGCACGGTTCCCCGAGCCGGGGGGGTATCCGACCGCTCTCTTGGTCCTATTTCGTGGGTTTGACGGACCAAAGGTCATGATTAAGAGGGACGGCCGGGGGCATTCGTACCGCACCGAGAGAGGTGAAATTCGTAGACCGGTGCGGGACGGACAAAAGCGAAGGCATTTGCCAAGAATGTTTTCATTAATCAAGAACGAAAGTCGGAGGATCGAAGACGATCAGGTACCGTCGTAGTTCCGACCGTAAACTATGCCGACCCGCGATCCGGCGGCGTTGGGTTAACGACTATGACCCGCCGGGCAGCGTCCGGGAAACCACGAGTCTTTGGGCTCTGGGGGGAGTACGGTTGCAAAGCTGAAACTTAAAGGAATTGACGGAAGGGCACCACCAGGAGTGGAGCTTGCGGCTTAATTTGACTCAACGCGGGGAACCTAACCCGGCCCGGACACGGTAAGGATTGACAGATTGACGGCTCTTTCTCGATTCTGTGGGTGGTGGTGCATGGCCGTTGGTAGTTCGTGGAGCGATTCGTCTGGTCAATTCCGGTAACGAACGAGATCCCATCCTTTAAGTAGTTACACGGCCCCTCTCCTGGGTCGGACTCTATCCCCGAAGGTCCCCGTTCGCGGGGGGTCCCCATCGGGGTGGGGGTGTTGGGGGTTTCGGCGGGGGTCCGGTTCTACCCCGGATCGGTTCGGGGAGGTGATGCGGTTGACGGGGGTTCAGTTCTGCGTCGAGTGGGTGGCTCCGGCCTCTCCCCTTCGCGTTCGGTTCCCTCCCCGATGCCGTCCGCACCTCGTTCCGCTCTCCGGGTGTGGGTTGTCCGTCCTTCGCCTTCGCCTTCCCTCTCCCCTCCCCGGTGCCCTCCCGCTTACCGCGGGCCTGAAGGTTGGGGTTCGCCCGGTGGGAATCAGCGGTCGGTGGCTAAACTTCTTAGAGCGATTTGTGGCACAGAAGCCACTTGAGAAATGGAGCAATAACAGGTCTGTGATGCCCTTAGAAGTCCGGGGTCGCACGTGAGCTACAATGGCTGGTTCAACATGTAAGTTACCCTACGCCGAGAGGTGCGGGCAATCCTATGAACGCCATTCCCCGCTGGGGACAGGGGATTGCAACTATTCCCCTCGAACGAGGAATTCCAAGTAGGCGCGGGTCACCAGCCCGCGTCGATTAAGTCCCTGCCCTTTGTACACACCGCCCGTCGCTACTACCGATCGGATGCCTCGGTGAGGTCCTCGGACCGTCCCCGGGGCGGCCCTCGAACGGGGGTCGCCTCCGGGCGATGGGAAGTCGATCGAACCCGGACATCTAGAGGGAGTAAAAGTCGTAACAAGGTTTTCGTAGGGGAACCTGCGGAAGGATCAATAACGGTGACCTGGCCGCGGTCGGCGCCCGCCGTCCGTGCCGGTTGTCGAGTCGGACTCGAGAGGCCGAACCTCCCCCCCGGCGGGTACCTTCAAGGTATGGACCGCAGAAGCCTCGTACCTTTCGTTGTCGGCCGACGTGAGTCTCTCCCCCCTCCGGGTGGGTGGACGTAGCGAGCCGGCTTCGGAACTCGGGGTTATGCGAGGACCGCCTTAGGTGCATAGGTACCCCGGTCCGCCCCTCCCGTTCGCGGGGGGAAGAGTGGCGCCGGAGCCGCCCGCCGGGTAGTTAAACCCAAAAAACCATTGATCGTTGAAGGCTTGATTGTGCGTGCGCGAGTCAAAGGGGCTTACTCACCCCCAGGGCGTTGGCCGGTGCTCGCCGGCCTCGGTGGGATCTCCCTGAACCCATCCCCCCGGCACAGGGGGTGGTGGTGGACGGGAGCGTACCGCCGGGCGAAACTCTTTCCCCTCACGGGGTTAGAGCGGAGCTTAAGAGCGCATGCAATAACCCCCGATGTTGGCTTCGCAGAGACGGACCGTATAATAGTCTAAGGCCGGTGCGCGAGTTGAAGGGGCCTCACGAACCCCGGATGCGTTTATAAACACCCGAAGGAGACGGCCGGTGCCCGCCGGTCCTGACTAGGTGGGATCTACCCAGCGCCTTCCCCTAAGCGGGGACTTGGGAGCGTACCACCGGGCCTCGCTCATACCCTCCGGGGTGGAGAGCTTGGCTTTGAGCGCACGCCTGAATGCCTTAGACCGGGACCCGTAACGCAGCGAACCAAACCCTGGGCCTCGCCGGGAACGGCGGGTGCCTAGACCCGGTCTCCTAAACCACGTAAGTCTCGGGCACCTACTCGGGCGATCGTCCCGGGCCGTAACTCCTCGGTCCGGTGGTGACGCCCAGGTTCAATGACCTTCCCCCTCCACGGGGGGGAAGGCACCCGGCTTGAAATATTGTCAAACATTGTCTCGTGTTCGAATGGCTTCCTTCGCCCGGCCTGTAACGGGCCGGGCACAAACCCAAATACGACTCTTAGCGGTGGATCACTCGGCTCGTGCTTCGATGAAGAACGCAGCCATCTGCGTTAACTAATGTGAATTGCAGGACACAGATCATCGAAATTTCGAACGCATATTGCGGCCGCGGGGGTCCATCCCGCGGCCACGCCTGTCTGAGGGTCGCTTTACCCATCGATCGGTCTCCGCGCCCCCGCTGAGAGAGAGAGACCGCGGCTGGAAGCTCGCAGGGCCTGAAAACGGCCCTTCGTCTTCCCAAACGAAGACTCGGTTCCGAGCCAGTCCACGCGGCCCGTGTTGCGAGAGAGCTCCGTACAGGGAACGGAGGGAGAGCCGAGTAGGTCCGGGTCCACGTCCGTTACGGTCTCTCCCCGAGTCCCGAGCGGGGCTCCGCGCAGTCGGACGCGGGGGTGGCGAGTGCCGATTAAACCCAGCGAGCGGGCGAGTGAGCGGGCGGGCGAGCGGCCGGGGTGGGGGGAGGGTGTCGCGGAGTTCGGCCTCAGGCCGGGCTCTCGCCCCTCGCCCCTAGCCTTCGGCCCTCCGCCTCCGCCCTCGCCCCCGCATAAGAAACCTCTGTGTGCGGCCTCAGATCAGACGAGACGACCCGCTGAACTTAAGCATATCAGTAAGCGGAGGAAAAGAAACTAACAAGGATTCCCTTAGTAGCGGCGAGCGAACAGGGAAGAGCCCAGCGCTGAATCCCACTTTCCCCTGACCGGGGTTGGCCGGGAAATGTAGCGTACGGAAGTCCGTAAGATCCGTCTCGGTGCGGACGCGGGACCAAGTCCTCGCGAACGTGGCTTCTTCCCATAGACGGTGAAAGCCCGGTAGCGAGTCCCGCGTTCCCGCCCGGGTAGGTCGGGCTTCTCGGAGTCGGGTTGCTTGGGAATGCAGCCCAAAGCGGGTGGTAAACTCCATCTAAGGCTAAATACCGGCACGAGACCGATAGCGAACCGAGTACCGTGAGGGAAAGTTGAAACAGGACTTTGAAGAGAGAGTTCAACAGAGCGTGAAACCGTTGAGAGGTAAACGTACGGGGACCGAGAAGACTGCCCCGGGGGATTCAGCCGGGCGGACGGCCCCGCGCTCGTCGGGTTCCGAGGCCGGGGGTGCGAGCGTATCCGGGCGAGAGGGGTGGGGTGCCGACTCCACCGCTCCCCGCTTCGGCTCTGCGCTTCGCCTCTGGACTTCGGGCCTGTCGGGCGTACGGAGGTCCGGCCCCGCCCGGTGTACTTTCCCCGCGTGGTGGTGAGTCGCGACCGGCTCCGGTTAGGCTTGGAAGGGCCCGAGGGTGAAGGTAGGTCCGTCCGGAGAAGGGAGCCCCACGCGGCCCCCGGACACGGGCGTTCCGCTACAGCCCCTCGCTCCGACTTCGCCGATAACGCCGGGGCCGTGGAGCAATGTCCTTTCCGCGTTCTCCCCTCCTCCGGGATGGGGATGGGGGCCCCCCCCGATCGTTCGGTCGAAGCGGGCCGGCTGGGCTGTCCTCAGCCCCGGGCTAGGCCCGCTACGGCGATGCGGGGGGTGATCCAGGCCCACAGCACCCGAACGCCTAAGGTCAGCGGCTAAGTTCGGACCCCGAACGACCCGTCTTGAAACACGGACCAAGGAGTCTAACGCGTATGCGAGTCGAAGGGGCCCAGAACCCCGGAGGCGCAACGAAGGTGAAGGCCGGCGCGCGTCGGCTGAGGTGGGATCCGTCCTAACCCTTCGAGGGGGCGGGCGGCGCACCACCGGCCTGCTCTTCCCACGTGCGGAGAGCGGAGCCAGAGCATACGCGGTGGTACCCGAAAGATGGTGAACTATGCCTGGGCAGGGCGAAGCCAGGGGAAACCCTGAGTGGAGGCCCGCAGCGGTCCTGACGTGCAAATCGGTCGTCCGACCTGGGTATAGGGGCGAAAGACTAATCGAACCATCTAGTAGCTGGTTCCCTCCGAAGTTTCCCTCAGGATAGCCGGCGCCGAAACTTCAAGTTTTATCCGGTAAAGAAATGACTGGAGGCCGCGGGGCCGAAACGGGCCTCGCCCTACTCTCAAACTTTAAATGGGTAAGAGGCCCGGCTCGCAGGCTTGGAGCCGGGCATGGAATTGACGGTGCCGAGTGGGCCACTTTTGGTAAGCAGAACTGGTGCTGCGGGATGAACCGAACGCGCGGGTTAAGGCGCCCGACGCAGACGCTCATCAGACCCCAAGAAAGGTGTCGGTTGATATAGACAGCGGGGCGGTGGCCATGGAAGTCGGCATCCGCTAAGGAGTGTGTAACAACTCACCTGCCGAATCAACTGGCCCTGAAAATGGATGGCGCTGGAGCGTCGGGCCCATACCCGGCCGTCGCTGGCGGTACTTGTCTCCCACCCCCCCAAAAGCCAGCGAGAATGAGAGAGAACCGAGACTCATGGGACCGTATGCCGCGACGAGTAGGAGGGGCGCCGCGGTGGCGCAGAAGCCTTTGGCGCGAGCCTGGGTCGAGCCGCCGCGGGTGCAGATCTTGGTGGTAGTAGCAAATATTCAGATGAGAACTTTGAAGGCCGAAGTGGAGAAGGGTTCCACGCCGACAGCGCTTGGCCGTGGGTTAGTCGGTCCTAAGGGATAGGCGAGCGCCGTTCGGAAAATGCTGGGGTGATGGTCTCGTCTGCCTCGCGCTGACCGAAAGGGGATCGGGCCAATATCCCCGTACCTGGGATTGGTGGAGATCGAGCCGCCGAGAGGCGCTCCCGTGGCGGTAACGCAAACGAACCCGGAGACGCCGGTGGGGACCCCGGGGAGGATTCTCTCTCCTTGCTAAAGAGCTGGAGCGCCCTGGAATGGGTTCGACCCCGAGATAGGGGCTCAACGCTCTGAAAGGCGTCGCATGCACTATGCGACGGCCGGGACGTTTCCCATCGGCCCTTGAAAATCCGGGGGAGGTATAGTGAATTTCCCCCCAGGCCGTACCCATATCCGCATCAGGTCTCCAAGGTGAACAGCCTCTGGCGTGTTGGAACAATGTAGGTAAGGGAAGTCGGCAAGACGGATCCGTAACTTCGGGATAAGGATTGGCTCTAATGGCTGAGCTCGGTCGGGCCCGTGTCTGCTGATGCGGGGTCCGAAAGCCCGGTGCTGCCCGTGCGACGGGGAGCTGTTCCCGGTCCACCTTCGGGCCCCCCCCACTGGGTCCTGCGCGCGAGGAAGCGCACGGCGAGAGATTGCCCCCCAGTATCCAAACCCCCGTGAACAAGGCTCCGTCTGTCTGTCGGGGTCGATGAGAGTGGGTCGCGGCGAGCGAGACCTTAAGCCCCGGTGCGTGTCCCCCCTCGGCGGCGGCGCTTAGGGGGCCTCGGTCAGGTCGACGGTAGGGAGCCGGTCGTCGGTGGGATGCCGGCGGGGGAGCGTCCTTCGGGACTAACCTCCGTCGGATGACCGCCTTCGGCCTCCTCTCCCTACCTAAGCCGGGCCGGGCTCCCGACGCCCGTCGCCGGGTGGGCCGCCCCCGGCTAAGCTCGAGCGTCCGGCCCTTCGCTCTCCCCCGATGGGACGCGGAGGGACGCAATGGAACGTAGGTCCGCGTGGGGTGTGCGGTCTCTCGTGCGTGTGTGGACTCGTAGCAGGCCGCCGGTGGTGGGGCTTCGGTGGGTCGGGGCGGTGTCCCTGGAGCCTCGCGCGCCGAGCCTAGGCTCCGT
This sequence comes from Hoplias malabaricus, assembly GCF_029633855.1. NCBI lineage: Eukaryota > Metazoa > Chordata > Actinopteri > Characiformes > Erythrinidae > Hoplias > Hoplias malabaricus. The sequence continues at coordinate 214,150 of NW_027100945.1, forward strand.
GGATCTCTCGGGCTTATGAGTCTCGCCTCGGGGGGAGACCTCCGGGGCCGGGTCTCTCGGCCGGCACCTAACAGCCGAATTAGAACTGCTGCGGACAAGGGGAATCCGACTGTTTAATTAAAACACAGCATCGTGAAGGCTCTTGGACCGGGTGTTGACACGATGTGAATTCTGCCCAGTGCTCTGAATGTCAAAGTGAAGAAATTCATCGAAGCGCGGGTTAACGGCGGGAGTAACTATGACTCTCTTAAGGTAGCGAAATGCCTCGTCATTTAATTGGTGACCAGCATGAATGGATGAACGAGATTCCCACTGTCCCTACCTACTATCTAGCGAAACCACAGCCAAGGGAACGGGCTTGGCGGAATCAGCGGGGAAAGAAGACCCTGTTGAGCTTGACTCTAGTCTGTCACTGTGAGGCGACTTAAGGGGTGTAGAATAAGTGGGAGGCCCGCCGCTCGCCAGCACCGGAGCGGGCCGTCCGTGAAATACCACTACTCTTACACGTTACCTCACTAACCCGGTGAGGGTGTCGGTGGGAACCTTTGCCTTGCTGGGGGTTCCTTGTTCAAAGGTGCTAAGCCCCGGGTGGGGGGGTCGCTCGGCGCTGAGTCCTCCTTCCCCCCCTCGCGGGGGGGGTCGGAGGCAAGCTCGCGCGGGGCTGGCCCTTCCTCTCCCTGGGGCGAGTTCCTCCGGGGACAGTGACAGGTGGGGAGTTTGACTGGGGCGGTACACCTGTCAAAGAGTAACGCAGGTGTCCTAAGGCGGGCTCAGGGACGGACGGAAACCTCCCGTAGAGCATAAGGGCAAAAGCCCGCTTGATCCTGATTTTCAGTATGAATACGGACCGCGAAAGCGGGGCCTAACGATCCTTCCGTCTGCTTTACGGGTTTTAAGCGGGAGGTGTCAGAAAAGTTACCACAGGGATAACTGGCTTGTGGCGGCCAAGCGTTCATAGCGACGCCGCTGTTTGATCCTTCGATGTCGGCTCTTCCTATCATTGCGAAGCAGAATTCGCAAAGCGTTGGATTGTTCACCCACTAACAGGGAACGTGAGCTGGGTTTAGACCGTCGTGAGACAGGTTAGTTTTACCCTACTGATGTGCCGTTGCTCCGATAGAAATCCCGCTCAGTACGAGAGGAACCGCGGGTTCGGATACTTGGTATTCGCGCTTGGCTGTGGAGCCAATGGTGCAAGGCTACCATCCGAGGGCTTACGACTGAACGCCTCTAAGTCGGAATCCCGCCTAGAAGGAGCGATACGTCCGTGCCCAAGGTTCGATACGGTTGGTCTGGGATAGCCGCGGGGGATTCGCCACACTCCGCCGGTGACCAGAACCGCACGAGACTGGAACCAGGGCCGGGGCTAATGAACACCTCGGTCCACCCTTCCGTCCCTAAGCGCATGTCCCTTGATCCGGGGTGCGAAATGACTTGTAAACGACCTGATTCTGAGTGCGGGTGTCATAAGTGGCAGAGCGGGTGCATATACCGCGATCCATTGAAAGTCATCCCGTCCACTCAAACATTTGTCGGGGGAAGGCGAAAGCAAACCCCCGGCCCTCCGGAGCGGTCCAGGTCTGGTTCTCTGGGGCGCGGGCCCCGGAGACTCCGTACACCGGTTAGAGGGAGCCGGTGGCGGGCATAGGGGAGGTGGGTACTCCCCTGTGAAATCCTGGATGACGGTTTTAGGTCTCGTAGTGGGCGAAAATCGGACTTAGTGCAATTTCCGAAACTCTGGTTCTCTGGGGGCGCGGGCCCCGAGAGTCCGTACACCGGTTAGAGGGAGCCGGTGGCGGGCATAGGGAGGCAGGTCGCTCCCTTGAATGGTCCTGGATGTCTGGACTTAGTGCAATTTCCGAAACTCTGGTTCTCTGGGGGCGCGGGCCCCGAGAGTCCGTACACCGGTTAGAGGGAGCCGGTGGCGGGCATAGGGAGGCAGGTCGCTCCCTTGAATGGTCCTGGATGTCAGCAATTTCTTAAGAAGGGCGCCCTCTTGTGGTCCCATGGCCGAAGAACATGCTCCGAGCCCGGGTATGGCAGTGGGCGGAATGAGACTTAGAGGAATGTTGACGGAGCCATGAGGGGCCCCCCCTGGAGGTCCCATGGCCGAGAAAAGTGCTCCGAGCCCGGGGTGATAGAGAACCGTGAACGCCGCGGTTGAAGACCTCGGGTATGGCAGTGGGCGGAATGAGACTTAGAGGAATGTTGACGGAGCCATGAGGGGCCCCCCCTGGAGGTCCCATGGCCGAGAAAAGTGCTCCGAGCCCGGGGTGATAGAGAACCGTGAACGCCGCGGTTGAAGACCTCGGGTATGGCAGTGGGCGGAATGAGACTTAGAGGAATGTTGACGGAGCCATGAGGGGCCCCCCCTGGAGGTCCCATGGCCGAGAAAAGTGCTCAGAGCCCGGGGTGATAGAGAACCGTGAACGCCGCGGTTGAAGACCTCGGGTATGGCAGTGGGCGGAATGAGACTTAAAGGAATATTGACGGAGCCAAGAGGGGCCTCCCCTGGAGGTCCCGTGGCCGAGAAAAGTGCCCCGAGCCCGGGGTGATAGAGAACCGTAAAGCGCGCGGGTTTGGGGCTCGGGTCTTCCAGTGGGCGGAGTGAGACTTAGAGAAATGATGACGGAGCCAAGAGGGGCTTCCCCTGGAGGTCCCATGGCCGAGAAAAGTGCTCCGAGCCCGGGGTGATAGACAACCGTGAACGCCGCGGTTAAAGACCTCGGGTATCGCAGTGGGCGGAATGAGACTTAGAGGAATGTTGACGGAGCCATGAGGGGCCCCCCCTGGAGGTCCCATGGCCGAGAAAAGTGCTCCGAGCCCGGGGTGATAGAGAACCGTGAACGCCGCGGTTGAAGACCTCGGGTATGGCAGTGGGCGGAATGAGACTTAAAGGAATATTGACGGAGCCAAGAGGGGCCTCCCCTGGAGGTCCCGTGGCCGAGAAAAGTGCCCCGAGCCCGGGGTGATAGAGAACCGTAAAGCGCGCGGGTTTGGGGCTCGGGTCTTCCAGTGGGCGGAGTGAGACTTAGAGAAATGATGACGGAGCCAAGAGGGGCTTCCCCTGGAGGTCCCATGGCCGAGAAAAGTGCTCCGAGCCCGGGGTGATAGAGAACCGTGAACGCCGCGGTTAAAGACCTCGGGTATCGCAGTGGGCGGAATGAGACTTAGAGGAATGTTGACGGAGCCATGAGGGGCCCCCCCTGGAGGTCCCATGGCCGAGAAAAGTGCCCCGAGCCCGGGGAGATAGAGAACCGTAAAGCGCGCGGGTTTGGGGCTCGGGTCTTCCAGTGGGCGGAGTGAGACTTAGAGAAATGATGACGGAGCTAAGAGGGGCCCCCCCTGGAGGTCCCATGGCCGAGAAAAGTGCCCCGAGCCCGGGGAGATAGAGAACCGTAAAGCGCGCGGGTTTGGGGCTCGGGTCTTCCAGTGGGCGGAGTGAGACTTAGAGAAATGATGACGGAGCTAAGAGGGGCCCCCCCTGGAGGTCCCATGGCCGAGAAAAGTGCCCCGAGCCCGGGGAGATAGAGAACCGTAAAGCGCGCGGGTTTGGGGCTCGGGTCTTCCAGTGGGCGGAGTGAGACTTAGAGAAATGATGACGGAGCTAAGAGGGGCCCCCCCTGGAGGTCCCATGGCCGAGAAAAGTGCCCCGAGCCCGGGGAGATAGAGAACCGTAAAGCGCGCGGGTTTGGGGCTCGGGTCTTCCAGTGGGCGGAGTGAGACTTAGAGAAATGATGACGGAGCTAAGAGGGGCCCCCCCTGGAGGTCCCATGGCCGAGAAAAGTGCTCCGAGCCCGGGGAGATAGAGAACCGTAAAGCGCGCGGGTTTGAGGCTCAGGTCTTCCAGTGGGCGCTCGTTCCAGCGGCGCGGGCTGGATGGTTTAGTCCGAGGAGGAGTGCTTAAGTGTGGGCCGGATAGGTTCGAGAGGTGCGCTGGGTTCCTGGAGGTCCAGCCCCGGAGGTTTGGAGCGGGGCGATGGAGCGAGCGAGGCCGAGTCGGGTGAGCCCGGGCCGGGCATGGGCGTTGGCGGCGATGGGGGTCTTCTCCCCGGAGGTTTGGAGCGGGCGATGGAGCTAGCGAGGCCGAGTCGGGTGAGCCTGGGCCGGGCATGGGTGTTGGCAGCGACGGGGGTGTCTTCCCCGGAGGTAAGTACCGTGGGGGGCAAGCGTGAGATATTCCAGGCCGGGAAAAGTGAGCTAAATTCGGCAAAGCGTTGTTAAAAAGGGGGGTCGGTTGATTTTTTTGTTAAATCTAAACGAACAAAGGGTGCGAGGCGTGAAAATTGCATTCAGCCGTGATTTTTTGGCAAAGTGCTAACCCTAGTGGTCTCCCAGTGGGACGTTTTAAAGTAGGACTTAGAAAAATTTCTGACCCTCTTCGCCCTAGGTAGCAAGCCCAAAACGGAGCACCTCGGAGAGGTAAAAATTCAGAGGGCATGGGGGTTTCCAGTGCGGTGCCGTCAGGACATTAGGGTTCCTTTAGAAAAGACGAAAGTTTGGGTACACCGTATGTAACTATGACAAGCCCAAGGCTCTGGTTCGCCTGTGGGCATGAATATAGTGAGATTTCCGCGTTATCTCACTGGAGGTGACCCCCGGAACGGTTCAAAACCTAAGTCGAGACTTCCATGGGACCCCGGCGATGGGAGTTTGAAGCCCGAGGAGTGACGCCCTCTGGGCTAAGGTTGGTGGTAGGTTCGGCCCCACTTTCTGGAGGTCTAAACTGACTTCCATGGACCCCGGTGATGCGAATTTGATGCCCGAGGAGTGACTCACCTCTGGGCTAAGGGTGGTGGTATGCTCGGCCCCCCCTCTGGATGTCTAAACTGACTTCCATGGACCCCGGTGATGCGAATTTGATGCCCGAGGAGTGACTCACCTCTGGGCTAAGGGTGGTGGTATGCCCAGCCCCCCCTCTGGAGGTCTCGAATGACTTCCATGGACCCCGGAGAAGCGTATTTCATGCCCGATGAGGAGCACACCTCTGGGCTAAGGGTGGTGGTATGCTCGGCCCCCCCTCTGGATGTCTAAACTGACTTCCATGGACCCCGGTGATGCGAATTTGATGCCCGAGGAGTGACTCACCTCTGGGCTAAGGGTGGTGGTATGCCCAGCCCCCCCTCTGGAGGTCTCGAATGACTTCCATGGACCCCGGAGAAGCGTATTTCATGCCCGATGAGGAGCACACCTCTGGGCTAAGGGTGGTGGTATGCTCGGCCCCCCCTCTGGATGTCTAAACTGACTTCCATGGACCCCGGTGATGCGAATTTGATGCCCGAGGAGTGACTCACCTCTGGGCTAAGGGTGGTGGTATGCCCAGCCCCCCCTCTGGAGGTCTCGAATGACTTCCATGGACCCCGGAGAAGCGTATTTCATGCCCGATGAGGAGCACACCTCTGGGCTAAGGGTGGTGGTATGCTCGGCCCCCCCTCTGGAGGTCTAAACTGACTTCCATGGACCCCGGTGTAGCGTATTTCATGCCCGAGGAGTGACGCCCTCTGGGCTTAGGGTGGTGGTAAGCCCGGCCCCCCCTCTCTGGAGGTCTAAACTGACTTCCATGGACCCCGGTGTAGCGTATTTCATGCCCGAGGAGTGGTGCCCTCTGGGCTAAGGCTGGTGGTAAGCCCGGCCCCCCCTCTGGAGGTCTAAACTGACTTCCATGGACCCCGGTTATCCGAATTTCATGCCCGAGGAGTAGTGCCCTCTGGGCTTAGGGTGGTGGTAAGCCCGGCCCCCCCCTCTGGATGTCTCCAAAACCTAAGTCGAGACTTCCATGGACCCCGGTTATCCGAATTTCATGCCCGAGGAGTGATGACCTCTGGGCTAAGGGTGGTGGTAAGCCCGGCCCCCCCTCTCTGGAGGTCTAGATTGACTTCCATGGACCCCGGTGATGCGAATTTAAAGCCCGAGGAGTGGTGCCCTCTGGGCTAAGGGTGGTGGTAAGCCCGGCCCCCCCTCTCTGGAGGTCTAAACTGACTTCCATGGACCCCGGTGTAGCGTATTTCATGCCCGAGGAGTGACGCCCTCTGGGCTAAGGGTGGTGGTAAGCCCGGCCCCCCCTCTGGATGTCTCCAAAACCTAAGTCGAGACTTCCATGGACCCCGGTGTAGCGTATTTCATGCCCGAGGAGTGACGCCCTCTGGGCTTAGGGTGGTGGTAAGCCCGGCCCCCCCTCTCTGGAGGTCAAAATTGACTTCCATGGACCCCGGTTATCCGAATTTCATGCCCGAGGAGTGATGAACCTCTGGGCTAAGGGTGGTGGTAAGCCCGGCCCCCCCCTCTGGAAGTGTTCAAAACCTAAGTCGAGACTTCCATGGACCCCGGTTATCCGAATTTCATGCCCGAGGAGTGATGAACCTCTGGGCTAAGGGTGGTGGTATGCTTGGCCCCCCCTCTGGAGGTTTCCAAAACCTAAGTCGAGACTTCCATGGACCCCGGTGATGCAAAGTGACATGCCCGAAGAGTGGTGCCTTCTGGGCTAAGGAGGTGATAAGCCCGGTCTCTCCTCTGGAGGTCTGTGGTTTTAAAGTGAAATTTTTCTAAGTCCCGCACCTGAGATTTTAAGAAAATCAGGACCCTCCTCGAGCCTTGTAGCGAGTCCGAGGGAGGTTCATCGTTGTCGGCTATGCGAAAGGGGTTCAGATGCCTCGAATCCTGTGGGCATATGGTTTTTCAGCCTGGTGCCGTCGGGATATTAGGGAGGCATTAAATCAGACACAAGTTTGGGTAACAGCGATGCGAAACGCTATGCCCAAGGGAGTGGCTTCCCGATGGGCTTGAAATAATGGGAATGTCCGCTCTGCTTCCCTGGATGTGTTCAAAACCTAAGTCGAGACATCCGTAGACCCCGTTGATGCGAATTCCATGCCCGAGGAGTGACACACCTCTGGGCTTAAGGGTGGTGGTAAGCCCGGCCCCCCCTCTGGAAGTGTTCAAAAACTAAGTCGAGACTTCCATGGACCCCGGTTATCTGAATTTAAAGCCCGAGGAGTGGTGCCCTCTGGGCTAAGGGTGGTGGTAAGACCGGCCCCACTCTCTGGAGGTTTCCAAAACCTAAGTCGAGACTTCCATGGACCCCGGTGATGCGAATTTCATGCCCGAGGAGTGACGCCCTCTGGGCTAAGGGTGGTGGTAAGACCGGCCCCACTCTCTGGAAGCCTAAAATGACTTCCATGGACCCCGGTGATGCGAATTTCATGCCCGAGGAGTGACGCCCTCTGGGCTAGGGTGGTGGTAAGTGAGGCCACCCCCTCTGGATGTGTTCAAAACCTAAGTTGAGACATCCGTAGACCCCGGTAATCCGAATTTCATGCCCGAGGAGTGACGCCCTCTGGGCTTAAGGGTGGTGGTAAGACCGGCCCCACTCTCTGGATGTGTTCAAAACCTAAGTTGAGACATCCGTAGACCCCGGTAATCCGAATTTCATGCCCGAGGAGTGACGCCCTCTGGGCTTAAGGGTGGTGGTAAGACCGGCCCCACTCTCTGGAGGTCTAAAATGACTTCCATAGACCCCGGTGATGCGAAGTGACATGCCCGAGGAGTGACACACCTCTGGGCTAAGGGTGGTGGTAAGACTGGCCCCACTCTCTGGAGGTCTAAAATGACTTCCATGGACCCCGGTGATGCGAAGTGACATGCCCGAAGAGTGGTGCCTTCTGGGCTAAGTGAAAATCGAAAGAGGTACTTGGAACCGAGATGGGGGTATGGGACGGAACGATCTTACATCTGAAGCCCGAAGGAAGTGGCGATCCTTCGGGTGAAATTTTGTAAGTTATAGTACGACATACCCTCGGATGTTTCCAAGTGGAGACCTCCGTAGACCCCGGTGATGCGAAGTGACATGCCCGAAGAGTGGTGCCTTCTGGGCTAAGTGAATATCGAAAGAGGTACTTGGAACTGAGATGGGGGTATGGGACGGAACGATCTTACATCTGAAGCCCGAAGGAAGTGGCGATCCTTCGGGTGAAATTTTGTAAGTTATAGTACGACATACCCTCGGATGTTTCCAAGTGGAGACCTCCGTAGACCCCGGTGATGCGAAGTGACATGCCCGAAGAGTGGTGCCTTCTGGGCTAAGTGAATATCGAAAGAGGTACTTGGAACCGAGATGGGGGGTATGGGACGGAACGATCTTACATCTGAAGCCCGAAGGAAGTGGCGATCCTTCGGGTGAAATTTTGTAAGTTATAGTACGACATACCCTCGGATGTTTCCAAGTGGAGACCTCCGTAGACCCCGGTGATGCGAAGTGACATGCCCGAAGAGTGGTGCCTTCTGGGCTAAGTGAAAATCGAAAGAGGTACTTGGAACCGAGATGGGGGTATGGGACGGAACGATCTTACATCTGAAGCCCGAAGGAAGTGGCGATCCTTCGGGTGAAATTTTGTAAGTTATAGTACGACATACCCTCGGATGTTTCCAAGTGGAGACCTCCGTAGACCCCGGTGATGCGAAGTGACATGCCCGAAGAGTGGTGCCTTCTGGGCTAAGTGAAAATCGAAAGAGGTACTTGGAACCGAGATGGGGGTATGGGACGGAACGATCTTACATCTGAAGCCCGAAGGAAGTGGCGATCCTTCGGGTGAAATTTTGTAAGTTATAGTACGACATACCCTCGGATGTTTCCAAGTGGAGACCTCCGTAGACCCCGGTGATGCGAAGTGACATGCCCGAAGAGTGGTGCCTTCTGGGCTAAGTGAAAATCGAAAGAGGTACTTGGAACCGAGATGGGGGTATGGGACGGAACGATCTTACATCTGAAGCCCGAAGGAAGTGGCGATCCTTCGGGTGAAATTTTGTAAGTTATAGTACGACATACCCTCGGATGTTTCCAAGTGGAGACCTCCGTAGACCCCGGTGATGCGAAGTGACATGCCCGAAGAGTGGTGCCTTCTGGGCTAAGTGAAAATCGAAAGAGGTACTTGGAACCGAGATGGGGGTATGGGACGGAACGATCTTACATCTGAAGCCCGAAGGAAGTGGCGATCCTTCGGGTGAAATTTTGTAAGTTATAGTACGACTTACCCTCGGATGTTTCCAAGTGGAGACCTCCGTAGACCCCGGTGCGATGCGAAATTCATGCCGAAAGAGTGACACCTTGTTGGGCTAAGTGAAAATCGAAACCGGTTCTTGGAACCGAGATGGGGGTATGGGACGGAACGATCTTACATCTGAAGCCCGAAGGAAGTGGCGATCCTTCGGGTGAAATTTTGTAAGTTATAGTACGACTTACCCCTCGTAGACCCCGGTGCGAGGCGAAATTCATGCCCAATGAGAGTGGTTCATTCCTAGGCAATGGATTGATACATTTCTGCGGTAAAGAATGAATGAATACACAATTTGGTTAAACGGCATTTTATTGAAAATGATTGCGGTTCAATGGGGTGTCAAGTCCGGCTTGAATCGAGTGCAGACAGCCGGTTCATCCGTGCTTCCAACAGTTGAGAGCCGGTCAATCCATCGCGGTAGAACCTTTGGGCCGTTGCGGGATCATGGCACATGGCAGTGGTGATATTGGTCCGTTGGTCTAGCGGTAGTGACGAAATCTGTGGGGGAAATATAAGCAAATTTAGCCCCAGGAACTGAAACTGAGATTCGAATAGCCATTTAAGATACATTACCTGATTCGAAACGGCGGTCCTAATCAAATTGAAACCAATTGGGCCATTGAGCCTTGCCCTCCGCCAGGCTGCTCTCAGCATGGTGTTCGGTCGTCGTATTTGCCGCCCCCGGGTTTCGAAAACGTAGCGAGGCTTGACCTCGTAGGCTTGTACCAAACAGTTCAACCACGAAATCTCCTTAGGCGACAGAGCCACAGGTGCATCCCCGAATGCAGCGTTAGTTTTGTGGGTCCTTACATAAATGATGCACCCCGAATCCAACATTTCCACATTTTCCAGTTCTTCCACTAACATGTTGGTAATCACAACCGATCTGTGGCCGCTAATAACGGCTATGGTTCCCATCAGAAAGCCCTGCAATAGGTTCATGGTGGAATGGCGTAGGGGCGTTTCCTTAGCCAATAGTCTTGGTATAATCTTGTCGGCCTTCGCTAAGAAAATTCTGAAATGATCGCAGGGCGGAATGATTCCCAATTTGAACCGCTTAAAGCGCTGCCGATGGCCGGTTATGTTCCTAGCTATGTCACGGTTCGCCTTGGTGAAACTTAACTTAATGCGTTCAAATTCCTTGGCCGTCAGTCCGGCACTGTTGGGTTTAAATGCGGACAGATACCCCATGTACGCCTTCGCGTCGTATAGCAGCATTTTAATCGAGGTGTCAGCGTAACCGAGAGAGGTTAATTGTTCCAGCCAGCTCCGAACCTTACGGTGGTTCACAAAACTAACGTCCGAATATGCGCACAGTTTTGGGGCACAGTGAATTAGGAACCTGACCGCATGCGACTCCCGTTGCTTTCCGTTCACAATGTCCTTAGCGGTCGGATTGGCCCTAAGGTGATATGAAGCAAACTCAGCGATTGACTTACCGACAAAGGTGTCCTTAAATCGGCTTGGGAGTATCAATCGCCCCTTAGGGGGAACATTGGTTAGCAGCGGTGCGTCCGTGGCGGATTTGGAAGACACTTGGGTCGGGGTCGCAATGCGGCGATCACCGGTGTCGAGGCCAGAGGTGGATGGGTGTTCGTCAGTATCGGTAGGGCCAGTCCCCCGAAATGTGTCCAAGAGAGACAGAGTTCTGGTGCGTTTTGCCGCAGATAAAGCCACATTCAAGGCCAGGCCTTCGAGCGAGTGCTTAGAGCGTAGGTGAGCCGCTAAGCTAACCGGCATTTTTTCGTTGCATATCGGACAGTCCGTGCCTTTCCGACCGTCCCCGGAACGATCAAGAGCAGTAATAAACTGTACCTCATCCGCAGTTAGTCGATGGAACGATCGTAAATGATCCCGGTAGCCATAAACCGCCTGTTCGCAGAGAGAGCAACGCCGCCGAGCCATTGTTGTTTACCCCCGGGGTGAGAGTAATGAACCTAGCCGGTCTTCCGTCTTTTAAACTCCCCGGATCTTTACGTCATCCTAGATAGGGATAGGGCGGGCCCGGTTTCAATCTGCAAATTTAAAGGGCCCTATTTGTAAGTATGCTCTTGCGGCCTCTTAAAGGACCCGTAGCCGAGGAAGGTGCGCTCTGAGCGGGGTGCGCTCTAGCTGGTTCCGATCTCCTTGAAAAGACTTCCATAGACCCCGGTGATGCGATATTCAAGCCCAGAGGAGTGACTAACCTCTGGGCTAAGCTGGTGACAAGCTCGGCCTTCCAATTCTGGAGGTCAAATGTGATCCGGAGGACCCCCGGTGATGGGTTTCAAGCCCAGAGGACTGGCACCCCTCTGGGCTAGGGTGGTGGTAAGAGAGGCCCCCCCTTCTGGAGGTTTTCAAAACCTAAGTCGAGACCTCCGTAGACCCCGGTGATGCGAATACCGAAGCCCGAGGACTGGCACCCCTCTGGGCTAGGGTGGTGGTAAGAGAGGCCCCCCCTTCTGGAGGTTTTCAAAACCTAAGTCGAGACCTCCGTAGACCCCGGTGATGCGAATACCGAAGCCCGAGGACTGGCACCCCTCTGGGCTAGGGTGGTGGTAAGAGTGGCCCCACCTTCTGGAGGTTTTCAAAACCTAAGTGAAGACCTCCGTAGACCCCGGTGATGCGAATACCGAAGCCCGAGGACTGGCACCCCTCTGGGCTAGGGTGGTGGTAAGAGAGGCCCCCCCTTCTGGAGGTTTTCAAAACCTAAGTCGAGACCTCCGTAGACCCCGGTGATGCGAATACCGAAGCCCGAGGACTGGCACCCCTCTGGGCTAGGGTGGTGGTAAGAGAGGCCCCCCCTTCTGGAGGTTTTCAAAACCTAAGTCGAGACCTCCGTAGACCCCGGTGATGCGAATACCGAAGCCCGAGGACTGGCACCCCTCTGGGCTAGGGTGGTGGTAAGAGTGGCCCCACCTTCTGGAGGTTTTCAAAACCTAAGTGAAGACCTCCGTAGACCCCGGTGATGCGAATACTGAAGCCCGAGGACTGGCACCCCTCTGGGCTAGGGTGGTGGTAAGAGAGGCCCCCCCTTCTGGAGGTTTTCAAAACCTAAGTCGAGACCTCCGTAGACCCCGGTGATGCGAATACCGAAGCCCGAGGACTGGCACCCCTCTGGGCTAGGGTGGTGGTAAGAGAGGCCCCCCCTTCTGGAGGTTTTCAAAACCTAAGTCGAGACCTCCGTAGACCCCGGTGATTCAAAGTGACATGCCTGAGGATTGGCACCCCTCTGGGCTAAGGGTGGTGGTAAGACCGGCCCCACTCTCTGGAGGTCAAAAATGACTTCCATGGACCCCGTTGATGCGAATACACAAGCCCGAGGAGTGGCACACCTCTGGGCTAAGGGGATGGTTTGGGTTGCCTCCCCTCTGGAGGTCAAAAATGACTTCCATGGACCCCGGTGATGCGTATTTAAAGCCCGAGGACTGGCACACCTCTGGGCTAAGGGGATGGTTTGGGTTGCCTCCCCTCTGGAGGTCAAAAATGACTTCCATGGACCCCGGTGATGCGTATTTAAAGCCCGAGGACTGGCACACCTCTGGGCTAAGGGGATGGTTTGGGTTGCCTCCCCTCTGGAGGTCTAAAATGACTTCCATGGACCCCGTTGATGCGGATACACAAGCCCGAGGAGTGGCACACCTCTGGGCTAAGGGGATGGTTTGGGTTGCCTCCCCTCTGGAGGTCTAAAATGACTTCCATGGACCCCGTTGATGCGAATACACAAGCCCGAGGAGTGACGTCCTCTGGGCTAAGGGGTTGGTATGCTCGGCCTCCCCTCTGGAAGTCTAAAAAAATTAGAAATATTTCTAAGTTCGACAACGAGCACTGGCAGAACTGGACCAAAGACTTCCATACACCCCGGTGATGCGAAGTTTCAAGCCCGAGGAGTGACGCCCTCTGGGCTAAGTTTGTGATAAGCCCGGTCTCTCCTCTGGAGGTCTGTGGTTTTAAAGTGAAAATTTTCTAAGTCCCGCACCTGAGATTTTAAGAAAATCAGGACCTCCTTCAAGCCTTGTAGCGAGTCCGAGGGAGGTTCATCGTTGTCGGCTATGCGAACGAGGTTCCAACGCCTTGAATCCTGTGGGCATATGGTTTCTCAGCCTGGTGCCGTCGGGATATTAGGGAGGCATTAAATCAGACGTAAGTTTGGGTAACAGCGATGCGAAACGCTATGCCCAAGGGAGTGGCTTCCCGATGGGCTTGAAATAATGGGAATGTCCGCTCTGCTTCCCTGGATGTGTTCAAAACCTAAGTCGAGACATCCGTAGACCCCGTTGATGCGAATTCCATGCCCGAGGAGTGGCACACCTCTGGGCTAAGGGTGGTGGTAAGTCAGGCCCCACCCTCTGGAGGTTTTCAAAACCTAAGTCGAGACCTCCGTAGACCCCGGTGATGTGAATTGACATGCCCGAGGACTGGCACCCCTCTGGGCTAGGGTGGGGATAAGATATGTCCCCACCCTCTGGAGGTTTTCAAAACCTAAGTCGAGACCTCCGTAGACCCCGGTGATGCGAAGTGACATGCCCGAGGACTGGCACCCCTCTGGGCTAGGGTGGTGGTTAATCCGGCCCCCCCATTCTGGATGTGTTTAAAACCTAAGTCGAGACCTCCGTAGACCCCGGTGATGCGAATACCGAAGCCCGAGGACTGGCACCCCTCTGGGCTAAGGGGATGGTTTGGGTGGCCTCCCCTTCAATCCCGATGATTCGTTCGATATATGCCCAGGGAGGTGAGCACTTCCCTGGGCGTGAGGGGGTCGAGCGTATGAGGGTTGTACCCCGTATGGTTCCTACTAAACGAATCCGAGCGGCGGGTCCACAGGCCACCGACCACCTGCCCACTTGCGGGGTGGGTGTGACGGGCCGCCCGCCGGCAGTTGTCCCCGTTCTAACCTAACTCTTGCCCGTGCGCGAGTCGAAAGGGGCATACAAACCCCTGAGGCGAAGACCGGCGTTCCGCTTGGTCTAATGTGGGATCTCCCAGATTTTCCCCTCCGCGGGGACTTGGGAGCGCACCACCGGGCCCCCGCGCTGGAAACGGCCGGAGGCAAAGAGCGCATTAGAGGTGTCACGGATCGGTCTTTTTAAATGGACCGCGGCTGGAAGTTCGCAGGGGAAGAGGCGCTCGGTCTACGGTTCCCGGGCCCGACCCCCTTCGTCTTCTTAAATTGAGAAAACTAACCGTAGGCTCCGGGGGGCGAATCGTAAAACCTTTGCCGACCTCCTCGCACTGCGAGGGGGCCAGGATTTGCGGCTTGTCCGCGTATCGGTCCTACCAAGGACCGCGGCTGGAAGTTCGGTGGTGAGCCCTCGACCTTACGAGATTGGGGGCAAAACCCTTCGTCTTCTGAACATCAGACGGCTCCGGGGGGGCGTACCGTAAAACCTATGCCGACCTCCTCGCGCTTTGAGGGGGCCAGGAAATTCTCTTCCATTCTCTTCCCTTAAACGGACGTCCTTTACGCCCGTTCGAAATGCGGCATACCCGGAGCACCAGGGGCAGGCTTCTAATCCGAAATATACCGGCTTTTAGAACGATCCTCCCCGCCACGTGCTCCAGCCTCTATGGCTCGGGGACCCCCCGTAATAGGGGGTCCGCTTGTCCCAGAATCGTTCCGAGGGAGACTTAGCCGATCCGTCGGTCTAATTTCCACCACAGTTTGGGTCCGTTAAAAGGTCCGAGTCGGTGGTGCCTTAGGGTCGGGATCCTATTGAGGGAAGGAACCGGCCCCTAGCCTGCACCGTCCGGGCCTTGAATCGTACATTTTCCAAGTTGTCAAACCCCCGATTGAAGACCCACCTCCGGGGGGTCTCATTCGAAAAGCCTTTCCGCGGTGCGTGTCTCTTCCTCCTTCGTGGGGGTCGAGTTCCACGCGCCACCGACTCTCTCTCTTTCCCCAAGCCGGGTTTGAGTACCAGAGGATCGGCCTGGTTGATCCTGCCAGTATCATATGCTTGTCTCAAAGATTAAGCCATGCAAGTCTAAGTACACACGGGCGTTGGTACAGTGAAACTGCGAATGGCTCATTAAATCAGTTATGGTTCCTTTGATCGCTCCACACGTTACTTGGTATAACTGTGGTAATTCCAGAGCTAATACATGCAAACGAAGCGTTGGAAGTGGGGGTGCCGTTTCGAGGTGGTCGGTGACTGGTTCACCTTCCCCTCGGCGCCCCCCACGGATACGTGCATTTATCAGAACCAAAAAACCCCCTCCCGACTCCGGTCGGGTCCGCTTTGGTGACTCTAGATAACCTTTGGCCGATCGCAGAGCCCTTCGGGGCGGCGACGTCTCATTCGAGTGTCTGCCCTATCAACTTTCGACGGTAGTCTACGGGACTACGTGTGGTGACCACGGGTAACGGGGAATCTGGGTTCGATTCCGGAGAGGGAGCCTGAGAAACGGCTACCACATCCAAGGAAGGCAGCAGGCGCGCAAATTACCCATTCCCGACACGGGGAGGTAGTGACGAAAAATATCGGTGCGAGGCCCCGTTTGAAGGTTTCGGGACCGAAATGAACTCAATCTACGTCCGTGGGTGAGGACCCATTGGAGGGCAAGTCTGGTGCCAGCAGCCGCGGTAATTCCAGCTCCAATAGCGTATGTTAACGTTGCTGCAGTTAAAAAGCTCGTAGTTGGATCCGGGGACGGGTCCCGGCTGCCGGGCCTCTGCCCGTCCGGACTTCGCGGTGGGAAGCTGCCCCTCTCCGGGGTGGGGACCCCCCGCGGGTCTCTGGGTGGAGGTCGCGGGACCTTGTCCCTACTCATCCGGTGTCCTCTGCTCCCTTCCTCCGCGGAGAGGCCCTTAGCTGGGTCGTCCGCCGCGGTGAATACGTGGGGGGCGGAAGGGTCCGGTGCGTTTACTTTGAACAAAACAGAGTGCTCAAAGCAGGCCGAAGCGTGCCTTGAATGGACTGAGCTAGGAATAATGGAATAAGGCCTTCCCATGGGGGGCGAGTCGGAGCTCTTCGGCGAGGCGGCCGGGTGGGGCCGGGGGCGCCCGGGTGTGACGCCCGGCGTTTCTGGCCGCCGCACGGTTCCCCGAGCCGGGGGGGTATCCGACCGCTCTCTTGGTCCTATTTCGTGGGTTTGACGGACCAAAGGTCATGATTAAGAGGGACGGCCGGGGGCATTCGTACCGCACCGAGAGAGGTGAAATTCGTAGACCGGTGCGGGACGGACAAAAGCGAAGGCATTTGCCAAGAATGTTTTCATTAATCAAGAACGAAAGTCGGAGGATCGAAGACGATCAGGTACCGTCGTAGTTCCGACCGTAAACTATGCCGACCCGCGATCCGGCGGCGTTGGGTTAACGACTATGACCCGCCGGGCAGCGTCCGGGAAACCACGAGTCTTTGGGCTCTGGGGGGAGTACGGTTGCAAAGCTGAAACTTAAAGGAATTGACGGAAGGGCACCACCAGGAGTGGAGCTTGCGGCTTAATTTGACTCAACGCGGGGAACCTAACCCGGCCCGGACACGGTAAGGATTGACAGATTGACGGCTCTTTCTCGATTCTGTGGGTGGTGGTGCATGGCCGTTGGTAGTTCGTGGAGCGATTCGTCTGGTCAATTCCGGTAACGAACGAGATCCCATCCTTTAAGTAGTTACACGGCCCCTCTCCTGGGTCGGACTCTATCCCCGAAGGTCCCCGTTCGCGGGGGGTCCCCATCGGGGTGGGGGTGTTGGGGGTTTCGGCGGGGGTCCGGTTCTACCCCGGATCGGTTCGGGGAGGTGATGCGGTTGACGGGGGTTCAGTTCTGCGTCGAGTGGGTGGCTCCGGCCTCTCCCCTTCGCGTTCGGTTCCCTCCCCGATGCCGTCCGCACCTCGTTCCGCTCTCCGGGTGTGGGTTGTCCGTCCTTCGCCTTCGCCTTCCCTCTCCCCTCCCCGGTGCCCTCCCGCTTACCGCGGGCCTGAAGGTTGGGGTTCGCCCGGTGGGAATCAGCGGTCGGTGGCTAAACTTCTTAGAGCGATTTGTGGCACAGAAGCCACTTGAGAAATGGAGCAATAACAGGTCTGTGATGCCCTTAGAAGTCCGGGGTCGCACGTGAGCTACAATGGCTGGTTCAACATGTAAGTTACCCTACGCCGAGAGGTGCGGGCAATCCTATGAACGCCATTCCCCGCTGGGGACAGGGGATTGCAACTATTCCCCTCGAACGAGGAATTCCAAGTAGGCGCGGGTCACCAGCCCGCGTCGATTAAGTCCCTGCCCTTTGTACACACCGCCCGTCGCTACTACCGATCGGATGCCTCGGTGAGGTCCTCGGACCGTCCCCGGGGCGGCCCTCGAACGGGGGTCGCCTCCGGGCGATGGGAAGTCGATCGAACCCGGACATCTAGAGGGAGTAAAAGTCGTAACAAGGTTTTCGTAGGGGAACCTGCGGAAGGATCAATAACGGTGACCTGGCCGCGGTCGGCGCCCGCCGTCCGTGCCGGTTGTCGAGTCGGACTCGAGAGGCCGAACCTCCCCCCCGGCGGGTACCTTCAAGGTATGGACCGCAGAAGCCTCGTACCTTTCGTTGTCGGCCGACGTGAGTCTCTCCCCCCTCCGGGTGGGTGGACGTAGCGAGCCGGCTTCGGAACTCGGGGTTATGCGAGGACCGCCTTAGGTGCATAGGTACCCCGGTCCGCCCCTCCCGTTCGCGGGGGGAAGAGTGGCGCCGGAGCCGCCCGCCGGGTAGTTAAACCCAAAAAACCATTGATCGTTGAAGGCTTGATTGTGCGTGCGCGAGTCAAAGGGGCTTACTCACCCCCAGGGCGTTGGCCGGTGCTCGCCGGCCTCGGTGGGATCTCCCTGAACCCATCCCCCCGGCACAGGGGGTGGTGGTGGACGGGAGCGTACCGCCGGGCGAAACTCTTTCCCCTCACGGGGTTAGAGCGGAGCTTAAGAGCGCATGCAATAACCCCCGATGTTGGCTTCGCAGAGACGGACCGTATAATAGTCTAAGGCCGGTGCGCGAGTTGAAGGGGCCTCACGAACCCCGGATGCGTTTATAAACACCCGAAGGAGACGGCCGGTGCCCGCCGGTCCTGACTAGGTGGGATCTACCCAGCGCCTTCCCCTAAGCGGGGACTTGGGAGCGTACCACCGGGCCTCGCTCATACCCTCCGGGGTGGAGAGCTTGGCTTTGAGCGCACGCCTGAATGCCTTAGACCGGGACCCGTAACGCAGCGAACCAAACCCTGGGCCTCGCCGGGAACGGCGGGTGCCTAGACCCGGTCTCCTAAACCACGTAAGTCTCGGGCACCTACTCGGGCGATCGTCCCGGGCCGTAACTCCTCGGTCCGGTGGTGACGCCCAGGTTCAATGACCTTCCCCCTCCACGGGGGGGAAGGCACCCGGCTTGAAATATTGTCAAACATTGTCTCGTGTTCGAATGGCTTCCTTCGCCCGGCCTGTAACGGGCCGGGCACAAACCCAAATACGACTCTTAGCGGTGGATCACTCGGCTCGTGCTTCGATGAAGAACGCAGCCATCTGCGTTAACTAATGTGAATTGCAGGACACAGATCATCGAAATTTCGAACGCATATTGCGGCCGCGGGGGTCCATCCCGCGGCCACGCCTGTCTGAGGGTCGCTTTACCCATCGATCGGTCTCCGCGCCCCCGCTGAGAGAGAGAGACCGCGGCTGGAAGCTCGCAGGGCCTGAAAACGGCCCTTCGTCTTCCCAAACGAAGACTCGGTTCCGAGCCAGTCCACGCGGCCCGTGTTGCGAGAGAGCTCCGTACAGGGAACGGAGGGAGAGCCGAGTAGGTCCGGGTCCACGTCCGTTACGGTCTCTCCCCGAGTCCCGAGCGGGGCTCCGCGCAGTCGGACGCGGGGGTGGCGAGTGCCGATTAAACCCAGCGAGCGGGCGAGTGAGCGGGCGGGCGAGCGGCCGGGGTGGGGGGAGGGTGTCGCGGAGTTCGGCCTCAGGCCGGGCTCTCGCCCCTCGCCCCTAGCCTTCGGCCCTCCGCCTCCGCCCTCGCCCCCGCATAAGAAACCTCTGTGTGCGGCCTCAGATCAGACGAGACGACCCGCTGAACTTAAGCATATCAGTAAGCGGAGGAAAAGAAACTAACAAGGATTCCCTTAGTAGCGGCGAGCGAACAGGGAAGAGCCCAGCGCTGAATCCCACTTTCCCCTGACCGGGGTTGGCCGGGAAATGTAGCGTACGGAAGTCCGTAAGATCCGTCTCGGTGCGGACGCGGGACCAAGTCCTCGCGAACGTGGCTTCTTCCCATAGACGGTGAAAGCCCGGTAGCGAGTCCCGCGTTCCCGCCCGGGTAGGTCGGGCTTCTCGGAGTCGGGTTGCTTGGGAATGCAGCCCAAAGCGGGTGGTAAACTCCATCTAAGGCTAAATACCGGCACGAGACCGATAGCGAACCGAGTACCGTGAGGGAAAGTTGAAACAGGACTTTGAAGAGAGAGTTCAACAGAGCGTGAAACCGTTGAGAGGTAAACGTACGGGGACCGAGAAGACTGCCCCGGGGGATTCAGCCGGGCGGACGGCCCCGCGCTCGTCGGGTTCCGAGGCCGGGGGTGCGAGCGTATCCGGGCGAGAGGGGTGGGGTGCCGACTCCACCGCTCCCCGCTTCGGCTCTGCGCTTCGCCTCTGGACTTCGGGCCTGTCGGGCGTACGGAGGTCCGGCCCCGCCCGGTGTACTTTCCCCGCGTGGTGGTGAGTCGCGACCGGCTCCGGTTAGGCTTGGAAGGGCCCGAGGGTGAAGGTAGGTCCGTCCGGAGAAGGGAGCCCCACGCGGCCCCCGGACACGGGCGTTCCGCTACAGCCCCTCGCTCCGACTTCGCCGATAACGCCGGGGCCGTGGAGCAATGTCCTTTCCGCGTTCTCCCCTCCTCCGGGATGGGGATGGGGGCCCCCCCCGATCGTTCGGTCGAAGCGGGCCGGCTGGGCTGTCCTCAGCCCCGGGCTAGGCCCGCTACGGCGATGCGGGGGGTGATCCAGGCCCACAGCACCCGAACGCCTAAGGTCAGCGGCTAAGTTCGGACCCCGAACGACCCGTCTTGAAACACGGACCAAGGAGTCTAACGCGTATGCGAGTCGAAGGGGCCCAGAACCCCGGAGGCGCAACGAAGGTGAAGGCCGGCGCGCGTCGGCTGAGGTGGGATCCGTCCTAACCCTTCGAGGGGGCGGGCGGCGCACCACCGGCCTGCTCTTCCCACGTGCGGAGAGCGGAGCCAGAGCATACGCGGTGGTACCCGAAAGATGGTGAACTATGCCTGGGCAGGGCGAAGCCAGGGGAAACCCTGAGTGGAGGCCCGCAGCGGTCCTGACGTGCAAATCGGTCGTCCGACCTGGGTATAGGGGCGAAAGACTAATCGAACCATCTAGTAGCTGGTTCCCTCCGAAGTTTCCCTCAGGATAGCCGGCGCCGAAACTTCAAGTTTTATCCGGTAAAGAAATGACTGGAGGCCGCGGGGCCGAAACGGGCCTCGCCCTACTCTCAAACTTTAAATGGGTAAGAGGCCCGGCTCGCAGGCTTGGAGCCGGGCATGGAATTGACGGTGCCGAGTGGGCCACTTTTGGTAAGCAGAACTGGTGCTGCGGGATGAACCGAACGCGCGGGTTAAGGCGCCCGACGCAGACGCTCATCAGACCCCAAGAAAGGTGTCGGTTGATATAGACAGCGGGGCGGTGGCCATGGAAGTCGGCATCCGCTAAGGAGTGTGTAACAACTCACCTGCCGAATCAACTGGCCCTGAAAATGGATGGCGCTGGAGCGTCGGGCCCATACCCGGCCGTCGCTGGCGGTACTTGTCTCCCACCCCCCCAAAAGCCAGCGAGAATGAGAGAGAACCGAGACTCATGGGACCGTATGCCGCGACGAGTAGGAGGGGCGCCGCGGTGGCGCAGAAGCCTTTGGCGCGAGCCTGGGTCGAGCCGCCGCGGGTGCAGATCTTGGTGGTAGTAGCAAATATTCAGATGAGAACTTTGAAGGCCGAAGTGGAGAAGGGTTCCACGCCGACAGCGCTTGGCCGTGGGTTAGTCGGTCCTAAGGGATAGGCGAGCGCCGTTCGGAAAATGCTGGGGCGATGGTCTCGTCTGCCTCGCGCTGACCGAAAGGGGATCGGGCCAATATCCCCGTACCTGGGATTGGTGGAGATCGAGCCGCCGAGAGGCGCTCCCGTGGCGGTAACGCAAACGAACCCGGAGACGCCGGTGGGGACCCCGGGGAGGATTCTCTCTCCTTGCTAAAGAGCTGGAGCGCCCTGGAATGGGTTCGACCCCGAGATAGGGGCTCAACGCTCTGAAAGGCGTCGCATGCACTATGCGACGGCCGGGACGTTTCCCATCGGCCCTTGAAAATCCGGGGGAGGTATAGTGAATTTCCCCCCAGGCCGTACCCATATCCGCATCAGGTCTCCAAGGTGAACAGCCTCTGGCGTGTTGGAACAATGTAGGTAAGGGAAGTCGGCAAGACGGATCCGTAACTTCGGGATAAGGATTGGCTCTAATGGCTGAGCTCGGTCGGGCCCGTGTCTGCTGATGCGGGGTCCGAAAGCCCGGTGCTGCCCGTGCGACGGGGAGCTGTTCCCGGTCCACCTTCGGGCCCCCCCCACTGG
>NW_027100945.1:240751-255648 GCF_029633855.1 Hoplias malabaricus
GTTGTTAAAAAGGGGGGTCGGTTGATTTTTTTGTTAAATCTAAACGAACAAAGGGTGCGAGGCGTGAAAATTGCATTCAGCCGTGATTTTTTGGCAAAGTGCTAACCCTAGTGGTCTCCCAGTGGGACGTTTTAAAGTAGGACTTAGAAAAATTTCTGACCCTCTTCGCCCTAGGTAGCAAGCCCAAAACGGAGCACCTCGGAGAGGTAAAAATTCAGAGGGCATGGGGGTTTCCAGTGCGGTGCCGTCAGGACATTAGGGTTCCTTTAGAAAAGACGAAAGTTTGGGTACACCGTATGTAACTATGACAAGCCCAAGGCTCTGGTTCGCCTGTGGGCATGAATATAGTGAGATTTCCGCGTTATCTCACTGGAGGTGACCCCCGGAACGGTTCAAAACCTAAGTCGAGACTTCCATGGGACCCCGGCGATGGGAGTTTGAAGCCCGAGGAGTGACGCCCTCTGGGCTAAGGTTGGTGGTAGGTTCGGCCCCACTTTCTGGAGGTCTAAACTGACTTCCATGGACCCCGGTGATGCGAATTTGATGCCCGAGGAGTGACTCACCTCTGGGCTAAGGGTGGTGGTATGCTCGGCCCCCCCTCTGGATGTCTAAACTGACTTCCATGGACCCCGGTGATGCGAATTTGATGCCCGAGGAGTGACTCACCTCTGGGCTAAGGGTGGTGGTATGCCCAGCCCCCCCTCTGGAGGTCTCGAATGACTTCCATGGACCCCGGAGAAGCGTATTTCATGCCCGATGAGGAGCACACCTCTGGGCTAAGGGTGGTGGTATGCTCGGCCCCCCCTCTGGATGTCTAAACTGACTTCCATGGACCCCGGTGATGCGAATTTGATGCCCGAGGAGTGACTCACCTCTGGGCTAAGGGTGGTGGTATGCCCAGCCCCCCCTCTGGAGGTCTCGAATGACTTCCATGGACCCCGGAGAAGCGTATTTCATGCCCGATGAGGAGCACACCTCTGGGCTAAGGGTGGTGGTATGCTCGGCCCCCCCTCTGGAGGTCTAAACTGACTTCCATGGACCCCGGTGTAGCGTATTTCATGCCCGAGGAGTGACGCCCTCTGGGCTTAGGGTGGTGGTAAGCCCGGCCCCCCCTCTCTGGAGGTCTAAACTGACTTCCATGGACCCCGGTGTAGCGTATTTCATGCCCGAGGAGTGGTGCCCTCTGGGCTAAGGCTGGTGGTAAGCCCGGCCCCCCCTCTGGAGGTCTAAACTGACTTCCATGGACCCCGGTTATCCGAATTTCATGCCCGAGGAGTAGTGCCCTCTGGGCTTAGGGTGGTGGTAAGCCCGGCCCCCCCCTCTGGATGTCTCCAAAACCTAAGTCGAGACTTCCATGGACCCCGGTTATCCGAATTTCATGCCCGAGGAGTGATGACCTCTGGGCTAAGGGTGGTGGTAAGCCCGGCCCCCCCTCTCTGGAGGTCTAGATTGACTTCCATGGACCCCGGTGATGCGAATTTAAAGCCCGAGGAGTGGTGCCCTCTGGGCTAAGGGTGGTGGTAAGCCCGGCCCCCCCTCTCTGGAGGTCTAAACTGACTTCCATGGACCCCGGTGTAGCGTATTTCATGCCCGAGGAGTGACGCCCTCTGGGCTAAGGGTGGTGGTAAGCCCGGCCCCCCCTCTGGATGTCTCCAAAACCTAAGTCGAGACTTCCATGGACCCCGGTGTAGCGTATTTCATGCCCGAGGAGTGACGCCCTCTGGGCTTAGGGTGGTGGTAAGCCCGGCCCCCCCTCTCTGGAGGTCAAAATTGACTTCCATGGACCCCGGTTATCCGAATTTCATGCCCGAGGAGTGATGAACCTCTGGGCTAAGGGTGGTGGTAAGCCCGGCCCCCCCCTCTGGAAGTGTTCAAAACCTAAGTCGAGACTTCCATGGACCCCGGTTATCCGAATTTCATGCCCGAGGAGTGATGAACCTCTGGGCTAAGGGTGGTGGTATGCTTGGCCCCCCCTCTGGAGGTTTCCAAAACCTAAGTCGAGACTTCCATGGACCCCGGTGATGCAAAGTGACATGCCCGAAGAGTGGTGCCTTCTGGGCTAAGGAGGTGATAAGCCCGGTCTCTCCTCTGGAGGTCTGTGGTTTTAAAGTGAAATTTTTCTAAGTCCCGCACCTGAGATTTTAAGAAAATCAGGACCCTCCTCGAGCCTTGTAGCGAGTCCGAGGGAGGTTCATCGTTGTCGGCTATGCGAAAGGGGTTCAGATGCCTCGAATCCTGTGGGCATATGGTTTTTCAGCCTGGTGCCGTCGGGATATTAGGGAGGCATTAAATCAGACACAAGTTTGGGTAACAGCGATGCGAAACGCTATGCCCAAGGGAGTGGCTTCCCGATGGGCTTGAAATAATGGGAATGTCCGCTCTGCTTCCCTGGATGTGTTCAAAACCTAAGTCGAGACATCCGTAGACCCCGTTGATGCGAATTCCATGCCCGAGGAGTGACACACCTCTGGGCTTAAGGGTGGTGGTAAGCCCGGCCCCCCCTCTGGAAGTGTTCAAAAACTAAGTCGAGACTTCCATGGACCCCGGTTATCTGAATTTAAAGCCCGAGGAGTGGTGCCCTCTGGGCTAAGGGTGGTGGTAAGACCGGCCCCACTCTCTGGAGGTTTCCAAAACCTAAGTCGAGACTTCCATGGACCCCGGTGATGCGAATTTCATGCCCGAGGAGTGACGCCCTCTGGGCTAAGGGTGGTGGTAAGACCGGCCCCACTCTCTGGAAGCCTAAAATGACTTCCATGGACCCCGGTGATGCGAATTTCATGCCCGAGGAGTGACGCCCTCTGGGCTAGGGTGGTGGTAAGTGAGGCCACCCCCTCTGGATGTGTTCAAAACCTAAGTTGAGACATCCGTAGACCCCGGTAATCCGAATTTCATGCCCGAGGAGTGACGCCCTCTGGGCTTAAGGGTGGTGGTAAGACCGGCCCCACTCTCTGGATGTGTTCAAAACCTAAGTTGAGACATCCGTAGACCCCGGTAATCCGAATTTCATGCCCGAGGAGTGACGCCCTCTGGGCTTAAGGGTGGTGGTAAGACCGGCCCCACTCTCTGGAGGTCTAAAATGACTTCCATAGACCCCGGTGATGCGAAGTGACATGCCCGAGGAGTGACACACCTCTGGGCTAAGGGTGGTGGTAAGACTGGCCCCACTCTCTGGAGGTCTAAAATGACTTCCATGGACCCCGGTGATGCGAAGTGACATGCCCGAAGAGTGGTGCCTTCTGGGCTAAGTGAAAATCGAAAGAGGTACTTGGAACCGAGATGGGGGTATGGGACGGAACGATCTTACATCTGAAGCCCGAAGGAAGTGGCGATCCTTCGGGTGAAATTTTGTAAGTTATAGTACGACATACCCTCGGATGTTTCCAAGTGGAGACCTCCGTAGACCCCGGTGATGCGAAGTGACATGCCCGAAGAGTGGTGCCTTCTGGGCTAAGTGAATATCGAAAGAGGTACTTGGAACTGAGATGGGGGTATGGGACGGAACGATCTTACATCTGAAGCCCGAAGGAAGTGGCGATCCTTCGGGTGAAATTTTGTAAGTTATAGTACGACATACCCTCGGATGTTTCCAAGTGGAGACCTCCGTAGACCCCGGTGATGCGAAGTGACATGCCCGAAGAGTGGTGCCTTCTGGGCTAAGTGAATATCGAAAGAGGTACTTGGAACCGAGATGGGGGGTATGGGACGGAACGATCTTACATCTGAAGCCCGAAGGAAGTGGCGATCCTTCGGGTGAAATTTTGTAAGTTATAGTACGACATACCCTCGGATGTTTCCAAGTGGAGACCTCCGTAGACCCCGGTGATGCGAAGTGACATGCCCGAAGAGTGGTGCCTTCTGGGCTAAGTGAAAATCGAAAGAGGTACTTGGAACCGAGATGGGGGTATGGGACGGAACGATCTTACATCTGAAGCCCGAAGGAAGTGGCGATCCTTCGGGTGAAATTTTGTAAGTTATAGTACGACATACCCTCGGATGTTTCCAAGTGGAGACCTCCGTAGACCCCGGTGATGCGAAGTGACATGCCCGAAGAGTGGTGCCTTCTGGGCTAAGTGAAAATCGAAAGAGGTACTTGGAACCGAGATGGGGGTATGGGACGGAACGATCTTACATCTGAAGCCCGAAGGAAGTGGCGATCCTTCGGGTGAAATTTTGTAAGTTATAGTACGACATACCCTCGGATGTTTCCAAGTGGAGACCTCCGTAGACCCCGGTGATGCGAAGTGACATGCCCGAAGAGTGGTGCCTTCTGGGCTAAGTGAAAATCGAAAGAGGTACTTGGAACCGAGATGGGGGTATGGGACGGAACGATCTTACATCTGAAGCCCGAAGGAAGTGGCGATCCTTCGGGTGAAATTTTGTAAGTTATAGTACGACATACCCTCGGATGTTTCCAAGTGGAGACCTCCGTAGACCCCGGTGATGCGAAGTGACATGCCCGAAGAGTGGTGCCTTCTGGGCTAAGTGAAAATCGAAAGAGGTACTTGGAACCGAGATGGGGGTATGGGACGGAACGATCTTACATCTGAAGCCCGAAGGAAGTGGCGATCCTTCGGGTGAAATTTTGTAAGTTATAGTACGACATACCCTCGGATGTTTCCAAGTGGAGACCTCCGTAGACCCCGGTGATGCGAAGTGACATGCCCGAAGAGTGGTGCCTTCTGGGCTAAGTGAAAATCGAAAGAGGTACTTGGAACCGAGATGGGGGTATGGGACGGAACGATCTTACATCTGAAGCCCGAAGGAAGTGGCGATCCTTCGGGTGAAATTTTGTAAGTTATAGTACGACATACCCTCGGATGTTTCCAAGTGGAGACCTCCGTAGACCCCGGTGATGCGAAGTGACATGCCCGAAGAGTGGTGCCTTCTGGGCTAAGTGAAAATCGAAAGAGGTACTTGGAACCGAGATGGGGGTATGGGACGGAACGATCTTACATCTGAAGCCCGAAGGAAGTGGCGATCCTTCGGGTGAAATTTTGTAAGTTATAGTACGACATACCCTCGGATGTTTCCAAGTGGAGACCTCCGTAGACCCCGGTGATGCGAAGTGACATGCCCGAAGAGTGGTGCCTTCTGGGCTAAGTGAAAATCGAAAGAGGTACTTGGAACCGAGATGGGGGTATGGGACGGAACGATCTTACATCTGAAGCCCGAAGGAAGTGGCGATCCTTCGGGTGAAATTTTGTAAGTTATAGTACGACATACCCTCGGATGTTTCCAAGTGGAGACCTCCGTAGACCCCGGTGATGCGAAGTGACATGCCCGAAGAGTGGTGCCTTCTGGGCTAAGTGAAAATCGAAAGAGGTACTTGGAACCGAGATGGGGGTATGGGACGGAACGATCTTACATCTGAAGCCCGAAGGAAGTGGCGATCCTTCGGGTGAAATTTTGTAAGTTATAGTACGACTTACCCTCGGATGTTTCCAAGTGGAGACCTCCGTAGACCCCGGTGCGATGCGAAATTCATGCCGAAAGAGTGACACCTTGTTGGGCTAAGTGAAAATCGAAACCGGTTCTTGGAACCGAGATGGGGGTATGGGACGGAACGATCTTACATCTGAAGCCCGAAGGAAGTGGCGATCCTTCGGGTGAAATTTTGTAAGTTATAGTACGACTTACCCCTCGTAGACCCCGGTGCGAGGCGAAATTCATGCCCAATGAGAGTGGTTCATTCCTAGGCAATGGATTGATACATTTCTGCGGTAAAGAATGAATGAATACACAATTTGGTTAAACGGCATTTTATTGAAAATGATTGCGGTTCAATGGGGTGTCAAGTCCGGCTTGAATCGAGTGCAGACAGCCGGTTCATCCGTGCTTCCAACAGTTGAGAGCCGGTCAATCCATCGCGGTAGAACCTTTGGGCCGTTGCGGGATCATGGCACATGGCAGTGGTGATATTGGTCCGTTGGTCTAGCGGTAGTGACGAAATCTGTGGGGGAAATATAAGCAAATTTAGCCCCAGGAACTGAAACTGAGATTCGAATAGCCATTTAAGATACATTACCTGATTCGAAACGGCGGTCCTAATCAAATTGAAACCAATTGGGCCATTGAGCCTTGCCCTCCGCCAGGCTGCTCTCAGCATGGTGTTCGGTCGTCGTATTTGCCGCCCCCGGGTTTCGAAAACGTAGCGAGGCTTGACCTCGTAGGCTTGTACCAAACAGTTCAACCACGAAATCTCCTTAGGCGACAGAGCCACAGGTGCATCCCCGAATGCAGCGTTAGTTTTGTGGGTCCTTACATAAATGATGCACCCCGAATCCAACATTTCCACATTTTCCAGTTCTTCCACTAACATGTTGGTAATCACAACCGATCTGTGGCCGCTAATAACGGCTATGGTTCCCATCAGAAAGCCCTGCAATAGGTTCATGGTGGAATGGCGTAGGGGCGTTTCCTTAGCCAATAGTCTTGGTATAATCTTGTCGGCCTTCGCTAAGAAAATTCTGAAATGATCGCAGGGCGGAATGATTCCCAATTTGAACCGCTTAAAGCGCTGCCGATGGCCGGTTATGTTCCTAGCTATGTCACGGTTCGCCTTGGTGAAACTTAACTTAATGCGTTCAAATTCCTTGGCCGTCAGTCCGGCACTGTTGGGTTTAAATGCGGACAGATACCCCATGTACGCCTTCGCGTCGTATAGCAGCATTTTAATCGAGGTGTCAGCGTAACCGAGAGAGGTTAATTGTTCCAGCCAGCTCCGAACCTTACGGTGGTTCACAAAACTAACGTCCGAATATGCGCACAGTTTTGGGGCACAGTGAATTAGGAACCTGACCGCATGCGACTCCCGTTGCTTTCCGTTCACAATGTCCTTAGCGGTCGGATTGGCCCTAAGGTGATATGAAGCAAACTCAGCGATTGACTTACCGACAAAGGTGTCCTTAAATCGGCTTGGGAGTATCAATCGCCCCTTAGGGGGAACATTGGTTAGCAGCGGTGCGTCCGTGGCGGATTTGGAAGACACTTGGGTCGGGGTCGCAATGCGGCGATCACCGGTGTCGAGGCCAGAGGTGGATGGGTGTTCGTCAGTATCGGTAGGGCCAGTCCCCCGAAATGTGTCCAAGAGAGACAGAGTTCTGGTGCGTTTTGCCGCAGATAAAGCCACATTCAAGGCCAGGCCTTCGAGCGAGTGCTTAGAGCGTAGGTGAGCCGCTAAGCTAACCGGCATTTTTTCGTTGCATATCGGACAGTCCGTGCCTTTCCGACCGTCCCCGGAACGATCAAGAGCAGTAATAAACTGTACCTCATCCGCAGTTAGTCGATGGAACGATCGTAAATGATCCCGGTAGCCATAAACCGCCTGTTCGCAGAGAGAGCAACGCCGCCGAGCCATTGTTGTTTACCCCCGGGGTGAGAGTAATGAACCTAGCCGGTCTTCCGTCTTTTAAACTCCCCGGATCTTTACGTCATCCTAGATAGGGATAGGGCGGGCCCGGTTTCAATCTGCAAATTTAAAGGGCCCTATTTGTAAGTATGCTCTTGCGGCCTCTTAAAGGACCCGTAGCCGAGGAAGGTGCGCTCTGAGCGGGGTGCGCTCTAGCTGGTTCCGATCTCCTTGAAAAGACTTCCATAGACCCCGGTGATGCGATATTCAAGCCCAGAGGAGTGACTAACCTCTGGGCTAAGCTGGTGACAAGCTCGGCCTTCCAATTCTGGAGGTCAAATGTGATCCGGAGGACCCCCGGTGATGGGTTTCAAGCCCAGAGGACTGGCACCCCTCTGGGCTAGGGTGGTGGTAAGAGAGGCCCCCCCTTCTGGAGGTTTTCAAAACCTAAGTCGAGACCTCCGTAGACCCCGGTGATGCGAATACCGAAGCCCGAGGACTGGCACCCCTCTGGGCTAGGGTGGTGGTAAGAGAGGCCCCCCCTTCTGGAGGTTTTCAAAACCTAAGTCGAGACCTCCGTAGACCCCGGTGATGCGAATACCGAAGCCCGAGGACTGGCACCCCTCTGGGCTAGGGTGGTGGTAAGAGTGGCCCCACCTTCTGGAGGTTTTCAAAACCTAAGTGAAGACCTCCGTAGACCCCGGTGATGCGAATACCGAAGCCCGAGGACTGGCACCCCTCTGGGCTAGGGTGGTGGTAAGAGAGGCCCCCCCTTCTGGAGGTTTTCAAAACCTAAGTCGAGACCTCCGTAGACCCCGGTGATGCGAATACCGAAGCCCGAGGACTGGCACCCCTCTGGGCTAGGGTGGTGGTAAGAGAGGCCCCCCCTTCTGGAGGTTTTCAAAACCTAAGTCGAGACCTCCGTAGACCCCGGTGATGCGAATACCGAAGCCCGAGGACTGGCACCCCTCTGGGCTAGGGTGGTGGTAAGAGTGGCCCCACCTTCTGGAGGTTTTCAAAACCTAAGTGAAGACCTCCGTAGACCCCGGTGATGCGAATACTGAAGCCCGAGGACTGGCACCCCTCTGGGCTAGGGTGGTGGTAAGAGAGGCCCCCCCTTCTGGAGGTTTTCAAAACCTAAGTCGAGACCTCCGTAGACCCCGGTGATGCGAATACCGAAGCCCGAGGACTGGCACCCCTCTGGGCTAGGGTGGTGGTAAGAGAGGCCCCCCCTTCTGGAGGTTTTCAAAACCTAAGTCGAGACCTCCGTAGACCCCGGTGATTCAAAGTGACATGCCTGAGGATTGGCACCCCTCTGGGCTAAGGGTGGTGGTAAGACCGGCCCCACTCTCTGGAGGTCAAAAATGACTTCCATGGACCCCGTTGATGCGAATACACAAGCCCGAGGAGTGGCACACCTCTGGGCTAAGGGGATGGTTTGGGTTGCCTCCCCTCTGGAGGTCAAAAATGACTTCCATGGACCCCGGTGATGCGTATTTAAAGCCCGAGGACTGGCACACCTCTGGGCTAAGGGGATGGTTTGGGTTGCCTCCCCTCTGGAGGTCAAAAATGACTTCCATGGACCCCGGTGATGCGTATTTAAAGCCCGAGGACTGGCACACCTCTGGGCTAAGGGGATGGTTTGGGTTGCCTCCCCTCTGGAGGTCTAAAATGACTTCCATGGACCCCGTTGATGCGGATACACAAGCCCGAGGAGTGGCACACCTCTGGGCTAAGGGGATGGTTTGGGTTGCCTCCCCTCTGGAGGTCTAAAATGACTTCCATGGACCCCGTTGATGCGAATACACAAGCCCGAGGAGTGACGTCCTCTGGGCTAAGGGGTTGGTATGCTCGGCCTCCCCTCTGGAAGTCTAAAAAAATTAGAAATATTTCTAAGTTCGACAACGAGCACTGGCAGAACTGGACCAAAGACTTCCATACACCCCGGTGATGCGAAGTTTCAAGCCCGAGGAGTGACGCCCTCTGGGCTAAGTTTGTGATAAGCCCGGTCTCTCCTCTGGAGGTCTGTGGTTTTAAAGTGAAAATTTTCTAAGTCCCGCACCTGAGATTTTAAGAAAATCAGGACCTCCTTCAAGCCTTGTAGCGAGTCCGAGGGAGGTTCATCGTTGTCGGCTATGCGAACGAGGTTCCAACGCCTTGAATCCTGTGGGCATATGGTTTCTCAGCCTGGTGCCGTCGGGATATTAGGGAGGCATTAAATCAGACGTAAGTTTGGGTAACAGCGATGCGAAACGCTATGCCCAAGGGAGTGGCTTCCCGATGGGCTTGAAATAATGGGAATGTCCGCTCTGCTTCCCTGGATGTGTTCAAAACCTAAGTCGAGACATCCGTAGACCCCGTTGATGCGAATTCCATGCCCGAGGAGTGGCACACCTCTGGGCTAAGGGTGGTGGTAAGTCAGGCCCCACCCTCTGGAGGTTTTCAAAACCTAAGTCGAGACCTCCGTAGACCCCGGTGATGTGAATTGACATGCCCGAGGACTGGCACCCCTCTGGGCTAGGGTGGGGATAAGATATGTCCCCACCCTCTGGAGGTTTTCAAAACCTAAGTCGAGACCTCCGTAGACCCCGGTGATGCGAAGTGACATGCCCGAGGACTGGCACCCCTCTGGGCTAGGGTGGTGGTTAATCCGGCCCCCCCATTCTGGATGTGTTTAAAACCTAAGTCGAGACCTCCGTAGACCCCGGTGATGCGAATACCGAAGCCCGAGGACTGGCACCCCTCTGGGCTAAGGGGATGGTTTGGGTGGCCTCCCCTTCAATCCCGATGATTCGTTCGATATATGCCCAGGGAGGTGAGCACTTCCCTGGGCGTGAGGGGGTCGAGCGTATGAGGGTTGTACCCCGTATGGTTCCTACTAAACGAATCCGAGCGGCGGGTCCACAGGCCACCGACCACCTGCCCACTTGCGGGGTGGGTGTGACGGGCCGCCCGCCGGCAGTTGTCCCCGTTCTAACCTAACTCTTGCCCGTGCGCGAGTCGAAAGGGGCATACAAACCCCTGAGGCGAAGACCGGCGTTCCGCTTGGTCTAATGTGGGATCTCCCAGATTTTCCCCTCCGCGGGGACTTGGGAGCGCACCACCGGGCCCCCGCGCTGGAAACGGCCGGAGGCAAAGAGCGCATTAGAGGTGTCACGGATCGGTCTTTTTAAACGGACCGCGGCTGGAAGTTCGCAGGGGAAGAGGCGCTCGGTCTACGGTTCCCGGGCCCGACCCCCTTCGTCTTCTTAAATTGAGAAAACTAACCGTAGGCTCCGGGGGGCGAATCGTAAAACCTTTGCCGACCTCCTCGCACTGCGAGGGGGCCAGGATTTGCGGCTTGTCCGCGTATCGGTCCTACCAAGGACCGCGGCTGGAAGTTCGGTGGTGAGCCCTCGACCTTACGAGATTGGGGGCAAAACCCTTCGTCTTCTGAACATCAGACGGCTCCGGGGGGGCGTACCGTAAAACCTATGCCGACCTCCTCGCGCTTTGAGGGGGCCAGGAAATTCTCTTCCATTCTCTTCCCTTAAACGGACGTCCTTTACGCCCGTTCGAAATGCGGCATACCCGGAGCACCAGGGGCAGGCTTCTAATCCGAAATATACCGGCTTTTAGAACGATCCTCCCCGCCACGTGCTCCAGCCTCTATGGCTCGGGGACCCCCCGTAATAGGGGGTCCGCTTGTCCCAGAATCGTTCCGAGGGAGACTTAGCCGATCCGTCGGTCTAATTTCCACCACAGTTTGGGTCCGTTAAAAGGTCCGAGTCGGTGGTGCCTTAGGGTCGGGATCCTATTGAGGGAAGGAACCGGCCCCTAGCCTGCACCGTCCGGGCCTTGAATCGTACATTTTCCAAGTTGTCAAACCCCCGATTGAAGACCCACCTCCGGGGGGTCTCATTCGAAAAGCCTTTCCGCGGTGCGTGTCTCTTCCTCCTTCGTGGGGGTCGAGTTCCACGCGCCACCGACTCTCTCTCTTTCCCCAAGCCGGGTTTGAGTACCAGAGGATCGGCCTGGTTGATCCTGCCAGTATCATATGCTTGTCTCAAAGATTAAGCCATGCAAGTCTAAGTACACACGGGCGTTGGTACAGTGAAACTGCGAATGGCTCATTAAATCAGTTATGGTTCCTTTGATCGCTCCACACGTTACTTGGTATAACTGTGGTAATTCCAGAGCTAATACATGCAAACGAAGCGTTGGAAGTGGGGGTGCCGTTTCGAGGTGGTCGGTGACTGGTTCACCTTCCCCTCGGCGCCCCCCACGGATACGTGCATTTATCAGAACCAAAAAACCCCCTCCCGACTCCGGTCGGGTCCGCTTTGGTGACTCTAGATAACCTTTGGCCGATCGCAGAGCCCTTCGGGGCGGCGACGTCTCATTCGAGTGTCTGCCCTATCAACTTTCGACGGTAGTCTACGGGACTACGTGTGGTGACCACGGGTAACGGGGAATCTGGGTTCGATTCCGGAGAGGGAGCCTGAGAAACGGCTACCACATCCAAGGAAGGCAGCAGGCGCGCAAATTACCCATTCCCGACACGGGGAGGTAGTGACGAAAAATATCGGTGCGAGGCCCCGTTTGAAGGTTTCGGGACCGAAATGAACTCAATCTACGTCCGTGGGTGAGGACCCATTGGAGGGCAAGTCTGGTGCCAGCAGCCGCGGTAATTCCAGCTCCAATAGCGTATGTTAACGTTGCTGCAGTTAAAAAGCTCGTAGTTGGATCCGGGGACGGGTCCCGGCTGCCGGGCCTCTGCCCGTCCGGACTTCGCGGTGGGAAGCTGCCCCTCTCCGGGGTGGGGACCCCCCGCGGGTCTCTGGGTGGAGGTCGCGGGACCTTGTCCCTACTCATCCGGTGTCCTCTGCTCCCTTCCTCCGCGGAGAGGCCCTTAGCTGGGTCGTCCGCCGCGGTGAATACGTGGGGGGCGGAAGGGTCCGGTGCGTTTACTTTGAACAAAACAGAGTGCTCAAAGCAGGCCGAAGCGTGCCTTGAATGGACTGAGCTAGGAATAATGGAATAAGGCCTTCCCATGGGGGGCGAGTCGGAGCTCTTCGGCGAGGCGGCCGGGTGGGGCCGGGGGCGCCCGGGTGTGACGCCCGGCGTTTCTGGCCGCCGCACGGTTCCCCGAGCCGGGGGGGTATCCGACCGCTCTCTTGGTCCTATTTCGTGGGTTTGACGGACCAAAGGTCATGATTAAGAGGGACGGCCGGGGGCATTCGTACCGCACCGAGAGAGGTGAAATTCGTAGACCGGTGCGGGACGGACAAAAGCGAAGGCATTTGCCAAGAATGTTTTCATTAATCAAGAACGAAAGTCGGAGGATCGAAGACGATCAGGTACCGTCGTAGTTCCGACCGTAAACTATGCCGACCCGCGATCCGGCGGCGTTGGGTTAACGACTATGACCCGCCGGGCAGCGTCCGGGAAACCACGAGTCTTTGGGCTCTGGGGGGAGTACGGTTGCAAAGCTGAAACTTAAAGGAATTGACGGAAGGGCACCACCAGGAGTGGAGCTTGCGGCTTAATTTGACTCAACGCGGGGAACCTAACCCGGCCCGGACACGGTAAGGATTGACAGATTGACGGCTCTTTCTCGATTCTGTGGGTGGTGGTGCATGGCCGTTGGTAGTTCGTGGAGCGATTCGTCTGGTCAATTCCGGTAACGAACGAGATCCCATCCTTTAAGTAGTTACACGGCCCCTCTCCTGGGTCGGACTCTATCCCCGAAGGTCCCCGTTCGCGGGGGGTCCCCATCGGGGTGGGGGTGTTGGGGGTTTCGGCGGGGGTCCGGTTCTACCCCGGATCGGTTCGGGGAGGTGATGCGGTTGACGGGGGTTCAGTTCTGCGTCGAGTGGGTGGCTCCGGCCTCTCCCCTTCGCGTTCGGTTCCCTCCCCGATGCCGTCCGCACCTCGTTCCGCTCTCCGGGTGTGGGTTGTCCGTCCTTCGCCTTCGCCTTCCCTCTCCCCTCCCCGGTGCCCTCCCGCTTACCGCGGGCCTGAAGGTTGGGGTTCGCCCGGTGGGAATCAGCGGTCGGTGGCTAAACTTCTTAGAGCGATTTGTGGCACAGAAGCCACTTGAGAAATGGAGCAATAACAGGTCTGTGATGCCCTTAGAAGTCCGGGGTCGCACGTGAGCTACAATGGCTGGTTCAACATGTAAGTTACCCTACGCCGAGAGGTGCGGGCAATCCTATGAACGCCATTCCCCGCTGGGGACAGGGGATTGCAACTATTCCCCTCGAACGAGGAATTCCAAGTAGGCGCGGGTCACCAGCCCGCGTCGATTAAGTCCCTGCCCTTTGTACACACCGCCCGTCGCTACTACCGATCGGATGCCTCGGTGAGGTCCTCGGACCGTCCCCGGGGCGGCCCTCGAACGGGGGTCGCCTCCGGGCGATGGGAAGTCGATCGAACCCGGACATCTAGAGGGAGTAAAAGTCGTAACAAGGTTTTCGTAGGGGAACCTGCGGAAGGATCAATAACGGTGACCTGGCCGCGGTCGGCGCCCGCCGTCCGTGCCGGTTGTCGAGTCGGACTCGAGAGGCCGAACCTCCCCCCCGGCGGGTACCTTCAAGGTATGGACCGCAGAAGCCTCGTACCTTTCGTTGTCGGCCGACGTGAGTCTCTCCCCCCTCCGGGTGGGTGGACGTAGCGAGCCGGCTTCGGAACTCGGGGTTATGCGAGGACCGCCTTAGGTGCATAGGTACCCCGGTCCGCCCCTCCCGTTCGCGGGGGGAAGAGTGGCGCCGGAGCCGCCCGCCGGGTAGTTAAACCCAAAAAACCATTGATCGTTGAAGGCTTGATTGTGCGTGCGCGAGTCAAAGGGGCTTACTCACCCCCAGGGCGTTGGCCGGTGCTCGCCGGCCTCGGTGGGATCTCCCTGAACCCATCCCCCCGGCACAGGGGGTGGTGGTGGACGGGAGCGTACCGCCGGGCGAAACTCTTTCCCCTCACGGGGTTAGAGCGGAGCTTAAGAGCGCATGCAATAACCCCCGATGTTGGCTTCGCAGAGACGGACCGTATAATAGTCTAAGGCCGGTGCGCGAGTTGAAGGGGCCTCACGAACCCCGGATGCGTTTATAAACACCCGAAGGAGACGGCCGGTGCCCGCCGGTCCTGACTAGGTGGGATCTACCCAGCGCCTTCCCCTAAGCGGGGACTTGGGAGCGTACCACCGGGCCTCGCTCATACCCTCCGGGGTGGAGAGCTTGGCTTTGAGCGCACGCCTGAATGCCTTAGACCGGGACCCGTAACGCAGCGAACCAAACCCTGGGCCTCGCCGGGAACGGCGGGTGCCTAGACCCGGTCTCCTAAACCACGTAAGTCTCGGGCACCTACTCGGGCGATCGTCCCGGGCCGTAACTCCTCGGTCCGGTGGTGACGCCCAGGTTCAATGACCTTCCCCCTCCACGGGGGGGAAGGCACCCGGCTTGAAATATTGTCAAACATTGTCTCGTGTTCGAATGGCTTCCTTCGCCCGGCCTGTAACGGGCCGGGCACAAACCCAAATACGACTCTTAGCGGTGGATCACTCGGCTCGTGCTTC
>NW_027100946.1:0-25315 GCF_029633855.1 Hoplias malabaricus
TGTCTTTCTCAGGGGTTGCTCTGCTTGATTTTTATATTATATTTCCCCACTTTGCAAGCAATAAAGGTCATGAATGAGGCATAAAATACTAATAAAACATACTTATTTGCTCCCTTAGAAATGAAGATGAACAATATCCAGAAAAATATGATGACACAAAAGACAGTCCCCTAGTCTTATTTTAAAATGATGACCTGTGATGGACTGGTGCCCCTCCAGGGTGTGTTCCTGCTTTGTACCCAGTGATTCCAGGTCACACAACAAGGCCCTGAACTGGATAAGCTTGTACAGACAAACACACCCTGCTTAGGGTGTCAGTCCATCACAGGGCATCACACACTCACCCAGTCACTCACACACACTATTGCACAGACAATCCAGCATGTGTTTTTGAATTTTGGTAGGAAACCAGATCACCCAGAGGAAGCCCATACACACACAGGGAGAACACACCTGTAGAGCCACTCTGCCTCCCTATGGGGAAGATCAGATAATACATAAATGAACAAAAAAAAAACAAAAAACAGAATAACTTCTTTACAGACATGTCTCTTTTTTCTGGGTAGGACTCTTTATTCTCTCAATAACAACGGGCAGTCTGACACTTTTTGCACAGTTTACAATGACAGGCTAAAAATAGACAATTAACAATGACTTCATTCCGCCTTAAAAAGTGGCATCTTCTGTAAACCTGTCAGAGATGAGAATACACATCTTGCAGTTATGTAGGACCATGAATACTTAAAGCTCAAGCTACAAAAGTGCATTATTTAAGTTAAAATTAAACATAGTAATTAGTATAAATGCCCACACAAGAACAGCTACTGTAACACAAGCTACGTGTGCTGTGCTACAACTTTTCTATGTTATTGAAGCAGATGTGTTAGCCTTCTCTCTCCTCGAGCATCAGAGAGTCTATTCATGAG
Organism: Hoplias malabaricus; assembly: GCF_029633855.1. Lineage (NCBI taxonomy): Eukaryota > Metazoa > Chordata > Actinopteri > Characiformes > Erythrinidae > Hoplias > Hoplias malabaricus. The sequence goes on from NW_027100946.1 coordinate 927, forward strand.
TCCTTCCTTGGACCACATTTGGTAGCTACAGTGCCTTGCGAAAGTATTCGGCCCCTTGAACTTTTCAACCTTTTGCCACATTTCAGGCTTCAAACATAAAGATATAAAATTTTATTTTTTTGTGAAGAATCAACAACAAGTGGGACACAATCGTGAAGTGGAATGAAATTTATTGGATGTGTCAAACATTTTTAACAAATAAAAAACTGAAAAGTGGGGCGTGCGATATTATTCCGCCCCTTTACTTTCAGTGCAGTAAACTCACTCCAGACGTTCAGTGAGGATCTCTGAAGGATCCAGTGTTGTCCCAAATGACTGATGATGATAAACAGAATCCACCTGTGTGTAATCAAGTCTCCGTATAAATGCACCTTCTCTGTGATAGTCTCAGGGTTCTGTTCAAAGCACAGAGAGCATCATGAAGACCAAGGAACACACCAGGCAGGTCCGAGATACTGTTGTGGAGAAGTTTAAAGCTGGATTTGGATACAAAAAGATTTCCCAAGCTTTAAACATCCAAAGGAGCACTGTGCAAGCGATCATACTGAAATGGAAGTAGTATTAGACCACTACAAATCTACCAAGACCCGGCCGTCCCTCTAAACTTTCATCTCCAACAAGGAGAAGACTGATCAGAGACGCAGCCAAGAGGCCCATGATCACTCTGGATGAACTGCAGAGATCTACAGCTGAGGTGGGAGAGTCTGTCCATAGGACAACAATCAGTTGTACACTGCACAAATCTGGCCTTTATGGAAGAGTGGCAAGAAGAAAGCCATTTCTCAAAGATATCCATAAAAAGTCTCGTTTAAAGTTTGCCACAAGCCACTGGGAGACCCACCAAACATGTGGAAGAAGGTGCTCTGGTGAAACCAGATAAAACCAAAATTGAACTGTTTGGCCACAATGCAAAACAATATGTTTGGCGTAAAACAACACAGCACCATCCCCACTGTCAAACATGGTGGTGGCAGCGTCATGGTTTGGGCCTGCTTTTCGTCATCAGGGACAGGGAAGATGGTCAAAATTGATGGGAAGATGGATGAGGCCGAATACAGGACCATTCTGGAAGAAAACCTGTTGGAGTCTGAGAGCCCTGAGACTGGGATGGAGATTTATCTTCCAACAAGACAATGATCCAAAACATAAAGCCAAATCTACAATGGAATGGTTCACAAATAGACTTATCCAGGTGTTGGAACGGCTGAGTCAAAGTCCAGACCTGAATCCAATCGAGAATCTGTGGAAAGAGCTGAAGACTGCTGTTCACAAACGCTCTCCATCCAACCTCACTGAGCTTGAGCTATTTTGCGAGGAAGAATGGGCAAGAATTTCAGTCTCTTGATGTGCAAAACTGGGAGACATACCCCAAGAGACTTGCAGCTGTAATTGCAGCAAAAGGTGGCGCTACAAAGTATTAACGCAAGGGGCCGAATAATATCGCATGCCCAACTTTTCAGTTTTTTATTGGTTAAAAAGGTTTGACACATCCAATAAATTTCATTCCACTTCACGATTGTGTCCCACTTGTTGTTGATTCTTCACAAAAAAATTAAATTTTATATCTTTATGTTTGAAGCCTGAAATGTGGCAAAAGGGTGAAAAGTTTAAGGGGCCGAATACTTTCGCAAGGCACTGTATTAACCACTGTATACTGGGAACACCTGCACAAGACCTGTTGTTTTGGCGATGCTCTGACCAAGACATGATTACCATCACAATCTTTTCAGTTTCCAACATCGTCTTCAGGAACTGACTGTAACACTGGAAAATCCAGTAATATAAAGGAAGCCTGGATCAGGATGATGGGACAAGAGTGTGGCTTTGAGCGGAATGGCTGTGTACACAAGGGAATGGATGAACACTCTGAGCTCCACTCACTGTGGTGAGATTGATCAGGCTTTTAAAGGAATGATGGGTATTATCTCCCTAGAGTTTGAGCATTGTATAAAAAGCTGAAGATGATCTAAAGGTGTCCTTTCTCGATCGAAGGGGTTTGAAAGCACTGCACTTCAGAAGGAGCTTAATAAACACAGATTGCTGCTGATGATCAAAATAACAGCTGTGAAGCTCTATTCACTGAAAACCATCTGGAAAAAGAGGACATATGGCTCTTAATGTAGCAGTTCTGCAAAATGTCAAAACATATGTATGTTCCCTCATTATCCTAAATGTATTCGATCTTCTTTGTTTTGCATTGGCGCTACAAGGCTAATGTAGCTCTACTGCAATGTATTCATTTGATTTCAGAGCTTGACAAATGGGAAAATATGGAGGAAAAATTATTAAATATTTAACTGGGAATGATTCTTGATTTTCGGTCCCTCTGCTACTGAAGGAGTGTGACCTTGGAGCAGTCAGGTCACCGCTACGATTCTTTGTTTGTGTCTTTCTTCACAGTGTTAGGGGATTAGATTTAATCCAAGGTCATTTTGTGTGAATTACTGTTATACAGCAAAGCCGTAAACCTGGGACGAATTTCAACATTAAGATCTTAAGATGAGATGTGGAAAAAGTAAACAGTAATGGATAATCTTATATTCATCCCTCTGCTGACAGTGGCTCAGTTCTCTCCAGCATTACAATGAAGCTCACACCCTCTCTCAGCAAAAAGAAAAGCCTATGACCTATGTGCTTGTGTGTGTGTGTGTGTGTGTGTGGGTGTGTGTGTGGGTCTAGCAAGTCTTTGAAAAAAGTTTAATAACACAAAAAATTACAAGAGCAAAAATTATAGTTTGAAAATACAGATAAAAGAGCAAGCCATTTACTACAACTCCCACTGGGACACATTTAATCTGGATTTCACGGTGGTGCAGCAGGTAGTGTCACTGTCACACAGCTCCAGGGGCTTGGGGTGGTGGGTTCGACCTTCGCTCCGGGTGACTGTCTGTGAGGAGTTTGGTGTGTTCTCCCTGTGTCTGCGTGGAGGTGTAAGTGTGTGAGTGAATGTGTGAGTGTGTGTCACCCTGCGAAGGACATTGCGCCCAATGATTCCAGGTAGGCTCTGGACCCACCGTGACCCTGAACTGGATAAGGGTTACAGACAATGAATGAATGAATTAATTAATTAATTATAGGGGGGAGTCCAGGAGCAAAAATCAACAATTTCACTTTCAAGTAACAAAGCTGAATGTTTGAGGATGTTTGAAAGACAAATTTAAATAGGCAGATGTGTGTGTGTGTGTGTGTGTGTGTGCCAAGCAGCTGCTCACGAAGTTTGATTAGTCTAATTATGCATAGAAGTGTATAACAACAGGAGTTGTGTTCTTATTTTTTTCAAGTCAGACTGAAATGATGTGATTTAATTACAGCTCTATCACATCTTGTGTGACTCCTTTTTGGCAGTAACCAGTGCCATAAACGAGAAGACGTAAACCTGACCTCTTTTGTTTTATTTTCACCATGTCTGCTACCTTTTGAAATGAGTGATGTGAGGTTTATTCCATTTCAAATGCTCTTGCTTTTCCTGTCCTTCATCTCAAACGCGTTGTTGTCAGGTCATCTGTTTCTCCTTCGCATTCACAGCGCCTCTGTGAATTTGACATCAGTAAAAATTCATCTTGAAAGGGATTTTCTCAGATGAAAACTATTCCTAATTGAAGAGGAATCTCATCTTAGCTTAGCTTACCCTGAACTGACCTCTGTGTGATGGCTTTAGCTTGAAGTAAGCTGTAGGCAACATGTCTTCTCTGAGATTAAATGCAGAGTAAATTTAAAATCCAAGCTCATTTTGGTTTTGGAAAAGATTAGAGAGTTTTTACTTTGGAGCTGATGGAATATATGAGATTGGAAGTGTGAGAGCAAGTATGTTGGATCAACATAGCTCAATATGCAGTGGTTTAAAACATTAATTGTTTAACTTTTCATTAAAAATAAGTTCCCATATCATCTACAGGGTTACCATAGATGTGCTATTTTCTTCATTTGGAAAACGTTTCTAAACTCTAGAAACGTTGGTTAGGAGTTTAAGAAAATGAATGGAAAATGGAAACCCTTATGAATGGAATGGAATGTAACCCTTATCCAGTTCAGGGTCGTGGTGGGTCCGGAGCCTACCCGGAATCATTTGGCGCAAGGCGGGAATACACCCTGGAGGGGGCGCCTATATTTGCAGAGTGAAATTCACATTTACACTGAAATCAAGAGGGAGTGTGGGGCTCCTACGTTACATAGTGCAGTTTCTGCAGTGCTGAGCCCAGGACAGCAACAATAGAGGTTCCCTATTTCAGGCCAACGAAACCTCACAATGATTCTGAAGCTGTCATTTTAGGGTAAAAATGCTACATAGTGTTCCTTTAAATGTGTCAAATTATGTTGAAAATTATTATTTTACGCAGTGAGTCAAAGAATAGAGTCATTGACAATCACCTTATGCTAGATATGCTGGCATTGACTGACTAGACAGGTTTCTAAATGCTCTGCCTTATCTGTAATGAGCACATAAGAAAAAAGAAGCTTCTCAAACAGAGAAATCCCAAGAACCTTTTCGCCCCTTTAACTTTTCAGATGAATTCTATAGCCATCATTTACAAGTAACCTGTCTGAGAAAAGAAAATAAGCACAAAAGAATAACATTGGCGCAACAAATAAATAAGCAACTGGTGCTTTCAGAAGAATTGATTTGTCACCCCAGAGCCCAGACGTGGCTGAATGTGTTTAGCATTAGCCTACTTAGAGAAGCAAAAGTAGGTGCGAGCGACTTTTAAAACTTAACTCTGGAGATTTTAATTCAATGCAATGTTATTTTTATGTTCCCATTTCTATCATGTTTGGTTGAGCAGACGACCGCTGGGCTGCAGGTCCCCCACGCCTGTTCTACATTTTAAAATATAAGCACTTTCCAAAGCCTTGTCCAATCTTTACATAACTGTCTTACCCTTTAGAAGAGTGAGACAGAAAAGGGGGGATTACAGAGAGGCAGGTGATATCAAACCCAAGGGGATAACCTCATACGGGGATTACTGAACTGAGGAAAGAGCAGAAAAGGGGGCTTTCAAAGCTTTGAGGTGGAAAGAGAGGGTGAAAAAGGTGAAGAAATGAAAGGAAAGCAAGATAATCTTGCCACAGACACATTGATGAATCAGATCAGTGCCAACAGCTTCAGGTTCTCTGAACTTTGATCAGTATCTGTGAGATTCAATTATTATAGCCCTCGTTTGTAAAGCTGTCACGGACGCTCAGATTTGTTTAAATACAAATATCACTGTTTAAAAATGGCCTCATAATGAAATGGAAATTGAGAAACATTTGATATATATTTAATGTATATTATAATTCGCTGCTGAGGTGTCGCTGAAATATTAAATACTGCCTTGCCAATGAGAGCCTGTGTAATATTTATATACACTTTTTTTGGACGAAAGTGACTTTTTGAACAGACCTTATGTGCCATTCACACTAGAATGTGACAGAGTAACAGGTGACGAGTCATATCCTACAGTCGCAGATGACTTCACAATGAGCAGGGTTTTTATTAAGAATTCAGGTGTATTAAAATACATTATATTTAAGCAGACAGTAGGAGAAAAGCAATGATGTTTCATAACCTTACAGCAGACAGGATGCATATATGATATGATGATGTATTAAATATGCTAATTGGCACATGACCTCATACATTTTGAGGAATATGAAGCACAGGCAAACAAAAATAAGCACTGAAACTTTTGTATGCAGAAAATAAACAAGACCAGAGCAGGTCTGTGGTCAGAAACTGGCCATTGAAGAAGTGTTGGAGGGGGTCTAACGCATAAAGATGAGCTACAGTCTCTAAGAACAAGCTGGAGATGGAAAGCACTGGTTTCTGATAAAATGTCTAGTGAGGAAAATTTTGGGTTTTTTTTCCAAAATTTCTTGCTTCTTCCAATCAACTTAAGATTGAAATCCCCTCTTCATCTCCATCAAACGCCCTGGAAATTGGTTCTTATCTCACATCAATGCTGGATGATTTTAAAGCAATGAGCAGATATCTGAGAAGGAATCTCTGTAATAGAGAGAGATAGAGATGAAGCTAAAAATGAGCCCTGCCTTTATTTCACTTCTGCACTTAAAAACAAATCAGGCTTTTCGTCACAGTGTAATAAAATTAAGTGTATTATTGGTCAGGCAATAAACAGGTCATCATGCTGAAATGAGACGGCAGCTTTTGCAGTAGTTTTGTTTTGCTTTTTTTGGCTGCTTCCGTGCCGTCCAGTGTCACTTCAGTAAGTCTTAGCAATATTTTATTGGTCTAAGGTTGCTTTTTGATGATTCAGGAGACTTACTGAGTAAATCTGAGCCTAATATGAGTCTTTACTGAAGGAGAATTTACACAGATATTAAAGAGTCCTTTTTTCTTTTCTTTTTTTCTGTTTTTCCAATGGGATCTTGTTAAGTTTGCTTCTAAAGGGCTGAATTCCTCCAGTATTCATATCCACTTTGATACATTCACAGATGTCTTACAGAGAAACAACATATGTACTGTATCTGTAGTGAAAAAAATATGTACATTTGGGTAATCATATGTACAAGTGGTTAATGACAGATGCCCTAAAGGCCAGGGATATACATATTACTTTCTACTTTTTGTAAAAAAAAAATTGGTTTTATCAAAATAAAATTATATCTTTAAATATAAACATACATTTTTTTCCATACTGCAACAATAGCAAGGCCTGTAATAAATAAATAAAAATTATACAGCAACACATATAGATAATTGTGTATGGTGAGCACAGCTACACTGCCTAGCATAGTGTGTTTCTAGGCCATTTAGCCAAAAACATACTTGTGCTAAAAACTACTTTTGCTTGCTTAATCTCACTGAGGGCGGTCGTGAAATGGGTTGACTGCAGCAGCGCTCATGAAGTGAGGTAGCGTAGTGTTAATGCAGTGATTTAGCCGAATAGAAGCTAAAAACTAATGCTAATCCACTACCCCTGCACTCATTAGCCGCTTGAGTGTGCTTTCACTCAGGTTTTACTTCTGATTGTTTTTACTGCTCCTGACTGGGTTGAGTGTTGTAGTTAAATGTTTTCCTCAAATACTAGACTACATAAGTCACAAGGTTTGATGGTAAACGGCCTCTTTGTGCAGTTTTATGTTTAATCCAACACTGTTGACTCTGGAACAGAGGCTCAGGACAAGGCTGAGGAGAAGTGGGACAAACTTAATCCAGCACGTCAGAATATGACAGCCACAATATTCTCCTCAAGCACATTCACACACACACACACTTTCTATGTGCTCTGTATGACAGAGTGACAGACAGCCGCTGAACAGTATGTGTCAGAAAACTGACAGGACACACAACCCCTGTCTCTCTCTCTCTCTCTCTCTCTCTCTCTTCTCTCTCTCTCTCTCTCTCTCTTCTCTCTCTCTCTCTCTCTCTCTCTAAAATATTAAATTCTCTGTATGATAATTATGGCAACCACTAACATACACTAGCAGCTATGAAGAATGTCAGTATATCTTTCTGTCCAAAACTGAGGAGTCTCTCTCTCTCTCTCTCTCTCTCTCTCTCTCTCTCTCTCTCTCTCTCTCTCTCTCTCTCTCCCTCCCCCTCTCTCTCTCTCTCTATCTCTCTCTCTTTCTGTCTCTCGTTCCTTCTGTCTATTTCTTGTTCTCATTCTCTCATTGTCTTTCTCCATCGTGTAACCCCAAGAGCCAAACCTGAGGACAGTCAATTGAGCCAAATGAGACTTATTCTTTCTCTTTTCACATTTTTCTTTTTTCATTTTTGATGTACTCCAAACAATTGTATATCTTTCTAAAGGAACAGAGATGGTTGGACTTCAGGGGCAGATAAAATTGCATATCTTGGGCATAACCATAAAAAGAATTTTTGTAATTCAGGAAAATACTTATCACAGGAGAATAAATATTGGAAACAAGATTGGGCCTAAAATTGACCCCTGAGAGACTTAAGACATAATGGTGGCTGAGAAGTAAAAGAAAACTTGCCAATATTGATAGAACATATTTAATAAGATCCTGATAAATGCAGTGCCTTGGGTGCCAACCGCATTTTCAGGGTTAAATGAGTTATTCATATTCAAGTGTCCAAAGCAGCACTAAAATCAGAGAAAAAGCAGATATTGTTCAAGGTCTTTGAGTTTATTATCTTGAAGCTCTGTTCTCAGCTTCATTCCCTATTCAACTGTTCTGGATCTTCTCGCACAATTAAATGATGTAAGGCAGAACATTGGCTGCCCTCTTTCACCAACACGGACAAAATAGACCCCCCCCACAAGCCCAACGCATGCACACACACAGAGAATACATCCTAGATTACTTCTTACATCATTTTAAAGAATTAGAAAGTCAGATTTTGACAGTTGCACACTGCCTTTAAGCAGAGGCCCATTTACAAAATTATTGGGTCCTTTAGGTTTAATTAAATCCTTAAAATCAATAAAAAAACACAGCAAAACAATTCTCTCAGACAGTTTTGGACAATTAATACAGACATCAGTCAAAATTGAAAATGGTTTGCACACTACAAAAAAAATTAAATTTCAAGCTAAATAATAATCTTTAAAGAATTGCTAATGTAAAGGTTATTGAGTGTATTCAGAGTTTATTGCTCATTTTAACGTATCTAAACACACAACTGGTTAAAATGCACACATCTCTGTCAGCACTCCTCACTGTGTCTGTATGCACCACTTATCATCTATCATCCAGTCCAATTAAAACCATGACAAAATGCCATTACAAATGACCAAGTTTTCGACGTTTAATATGAAATGTTATTCTGGCTTCTTTTTTTAGGTCTCTCTGCATTGAAAAGCATTAAGAGCCAGGTCTTGTAAAACTGGAAAAAAATGCAAAGGGCTGTATTGCTAAGAGGGGAATGGAGTGGCCAGACTTCAATAGACTGACTGTGGGTGGATCTTAAACCTCTAAATGATGTCTCTTTGATTCATCTGTCCTTCATCTCATGACTGTGGGATCTGCCATCTTTAAAGACATATAATTTCTTTAAAAGTGTTCAAAGGTATGAAGGAGATAGGAGGCTTTTTGAATGACGACTGACAGAGGCCTCTTACATAGGCATTTTTGTTGCAGCACAGCCACCACAACAACACAGCATGACAAAGTTGCCTGCAATTTCCTTTCTTTTGTTCATTTCATTTTTATTCTTCGTTCATTAGTTCTCTGTGGACGCTGTATCCTTTTCTGGGTCTGAGTGGGTCCAGAGCCTCATATAGACTCACACATATAGACATATGTGTATAGCCAACCCACTTAACAACATGTTTTACTGTGGGAGGTAACCAGGGAACCTGGAGGAAACCCATGTAGACACAGGGAAAACACACCAAACACCTCAAGGACAGTGACCCAAGGGATTGAACTCACAACCCCAGACCCTTGCCTCCCCTTTATCTTACCTTATCTTATCCTATACTGTATGTTACTGAGAGGGGGAAGGCTGTCATCTTTTTTGTGAAGTTCCTTCATGATATACAGCTACTGCTTATTCAATGCTTATTCATCTCTGGACAGCTGAAAACAGCTTGAGAAATGCATTTACTTCCCAACTGGGTATATGTGAGCTAACAGATGCCTGGGATTGGCTAGCATTGCATTTACTGTAGTTGCAATGTGGGGTGCACACACACCACATACACACCACACTGTGTAGGGCCAATTTTGTTTACTTTTGACTCATTACAAGGGACAGCTTATCTCCCAGTGATCGTTAATTTGGGTAATTTGTTGTGCACTTCTTCTGATGAGTAACTTCTGCCTCTAGAGGAATCTGGAGGGGGGTAATTTATAATGATAGCAATGGCTATAAAATGGAGTGTCTCATTAACATGAGTGTGTGAAAAGATTCTGAGATTGAGAGAAACTGAGCAATATAAACATGGGTTTGAGAGAGAGAGAGCGAGAGAGAGAGAGAGAGAGAGAGAGAGAGAGAGCGAGAGAGAGAGAGAGAGAGAGAGAGAGAGAGAGAGAGAGACTCCAGTTTTGGACAGAAAGATGTACTGACATTCTTCATAGCTGCTAGTGAATGTTAGTGGTTGCCATAATTATCATACAGAGAATTTAATATTTTAGAGAGAGAGAGATCTGCAGGTCTATGTGAACAAATAAAACTCTAGTCAACCTAGACCTGAAACTTCTGATTTCTTGAGGCAGAAGTTTACAAAGCGCAGATCGCCCTCTTGTGATGCTGCACCAGTAATTAATTAAGATACTGAGCAGAATGGTTACTTCACTTTGATTCAGAGTTAGAAGCCCATCATCTTATTCAAGAAATCTTAAAAAATAATAAATTAAAATCCCCCACTGACTGTAAACAACTATAGGCTTTAAGCGCCCCCTACTGGAAGCCCTTAGAAAAGAGTATGAGGAATGTAAAAGGAAAAACATTTATATACAAAACAATATACTCATACTCCTTATAAAGCTTGAATTCAGCTCTTTGAGGTGCATCCATTGTGGCCACAGACATTCAGCTGTGGTCACAGTGTTATGCAGTTTTTAAAGTGAATGAAATAGAGCTGCACTTGACACTAAGGTCCCCATGCTCAATGCCAAGCATCTGCTAGAGGAGTATACGCTACAAAATTGGGCTCTGGAGCATTGTAACTGTGTACTTTGTGGTCATGAAGCATGCCCAGTACCTCTGGGAAGAACAGGAGTGGTGTTTTTCATCCTGACCACTTTAATGTTATTGTAGCTGAAAGTCATCAAATGCTCACAGAAATGTTCCAACTCCTTGTTTGGAAGCCACCTGGAAAAGGTGCAATAACAGTCAGAAAATAAAGCATTGAGTTCAGTTTTCACTTTAGATAAATCATCCATTTCTCACAGCATTCTTCTTCAGCGATTTTAACGTCCTTGGTTTAAAGCTGCATAAAGGAGAGGGAATGCTGCAGTGAAACTTATCACTGGTTTTAATGAGACATAGAATGATAACGCATAAAGGAAATGTAGCCCATATTTTAATTATAGCCTTGCTTATAATTTTCATTTCTATTTAATTTCACCATGTCTTTCCTGAAAAAATGCCATGCATCAATCTGAATGTGATCTGAAGGTAATGCAACTGCATCCACAGCTCTGTTAAGTAGCTCCTCTAGTCATATACTAATTTAACCGCAATTGTTCAAAACAGTCCCAATGAAGATTTCATGATGCATTTCCTAAAGAACTGTAATCACATCAAATCACTATACGGTCAGATATTTAAAGTCAAGCCTGTTTTGCCACACTTTATACTCAATCAAAATAAATTACAGTGTTTGTACAAACCCAGCTGCACACAAACCACTAAGGATTTTGCTGTAATTGGGAGCCATCAATATAAAAGCCCTTCGTCGCTTACCAAAACCACATAAAACACATTAACATCTCACTCAGCCATTCAAGATATTCTTCAGAACTGAAGAGCTGAGACTGTGGGTCAAGTACAGCTTAAAAACCTGCCAATTGATCCCAGCCTCATTAGTCTAGCTGCAGACAACCTGTAATGCCCTACAATGTTCCTGACAGATAATAATCACTTCAGCAACCACAGGCTACTTTAAGAACAGCCTTGCTCGCGTCAGAAACTAAACACCTTATTTCCTCTCTCCTATTTCCATCAGGAAAACCAGAACAAGCTGCCCCTCATAACCTCCCCATCAGGTCCAGGACAATGATCCCAACCCTGACAAAGATCAGGTTTCTGTGGTTTTTCAAAGACACTTAAATCTTCTAAAAAGAACTCCATGTTCTCAGCGCTCATCTTCTTGCCTTGTTGAATTCCTGAAATTTTGACATTGTCCGACTGAGGTGTACGAAGATACGAAGTGAAAACCATGTGCAATGGTCCGATTTCCCAAAAAATTGGGATGCTGTGTATTACGTAAATAAAAATAAAATGCAGTGGTGTACAAATAAAATCAAATGTGTTTTATGTGGAAACAGTACAAGACAACATTTTTGAATATTTGAAACATATTTGCCCATTCTCAACTTGATGCCAGCAACATGCTGCAAAAACTTGTGACATGGGTGTGTTGACTACTGTTTTGTATGACCTGTGCTGCACCAAACTGTAAAAGTTTGGGACCTGAGGAGACAGGTTGTGGTAGTTATGTGGTCTTGTTATATGATTTCAGCTGCTTATCAGCTTCTCTGAACATTGAAAACATTTTTTAAAAAAAAAACATAAAATTTCTCAGTTGCAACAATTGAAATATTGTCTCTGTTTTTTTTCCCATTGTGTATAGGGTTTTCACATCATTGAATTTTATTTTAATTGTCATTTTTCCCAACTTTTCAGTTTATAAACTGAGTGATTGTGTAATTGATTGTGGGAGGAAACTGGAGCAACCAGACAGAACCCACCAGACACACAGATGCCCCTTTCACACATGCACAGTAATCAAGGTAAGGATTTACCCACCACACCAAGACCCTGGAGTTGTCTGTGGTGCCCCTGTGCTGCCCATACTACTTTTTTGTTTTGTGAATAAAACTGCAATCTGACTACTCTTATTAAATTTGGAGAATATTGGGCAAAACCCCCAAAAATAAAATGTTAATTTTTTCTGATTGCCGTGATATAACTTGTTTCTCCATAAGACCACTGTTCTCAGTTAGATCTTCTGATGATTACCTTATTATCTTACATCTGGACTCTTAATGGAGCAAAAATAAATTAATATTGTACCATGGACTTTCCCAGAGCTCAGTTCTTTGTCCACTCATTAAGTTGCTGGGTTTTGTTTTCTTGTGTTTGTTCTCAAGTCTGAAGAAGACTTGAGAGAGGAGCAAGTTTCTAGAGTTCTATCTTCATTTCCCAAGAGTATAAACACCCCCCACACTTTGTACAGCTTCAAACCAAACTCTTTGAGTGATTAACCTGGCTGACCCAGGTACTTCAGAGGCAGAGTGAAGACAGGATTCTTTCTTAAATGCACCATAAAGGAATTGTGTGCTTCAAATTACCTTCCTTACTTGTTGCTTAACTCTGGAACTGAAACTAAACTGAACTGGAACTAAATATTGGAGGTGTTTCAAAAATGTACACCAACAAAAAAGCTAATATATTCAAACCTGTATATATGTACCATGTGGAGTTGTACTCTTGAAAACCCTTTTGGTTTGCAGCCAGCCGCTCTACTGCATTCTTCATATTTTATAACTAATCAGTTTAATTAAATGAATCATCGTCAATTCTTACATGTTCATGCTATCTAACATACAGTGATTCTGGAGCACATGAACTCAAGGTTTACAAGCTCAGTTCCAAGTATTAACAGACAAAAAAGCCCCAGCATTTCTCTTTGCAGGGCAATTGAAGTGTTCTCTGGAGTGATAAACCCACATTCAAAACATGTTCAACATGTTGGAGGGGTGTTTCAGTGGAGGTGTATTCAGCACTAATCACCTAACCTCAGTATCTGACCTCACTTAAGTACATTATTGCCATCTAATCATCACATCAATTATCCAATATTAGGATGACCAGATCTTTCATTCATTCATTATCTGTAACCCTTATCCAATTCAGGGTCGCGGTGGGTCCAGAGCCTACCAGGAATCATTGGGCGCAAGGTGGGAATACACCCTGGAGGGGGCGCCAGTCCTTCACAGGGCAACACACACACACACACATACGGACACTTTTTGAGTCGCTAATCCACCTACTAACGTGTGTTTTTGGACTGTGGGAGGAAACCGGAGCACCCGGAGGAAACCCACGCAGACACAGGGAGAACACACCACACTCCTCACAGTCACCTGGAGGAAACCCACGCAGACACGGGGAGAACACACCACACTCCTCAAAGACAGTCACCCGGAGGAAACCCACGCAGACACGGGGAGAACACACCACACTCCTCACAGACCTTACACCTTTATTTGCTACACAAAACATAGAAATTTCTTTTTTAATTCATCCGAGAACTTACGTTTACATTTCAGCATTGCTGCTCAAGATGAGGGTAGGTACATGAGCTTCGTCTGAGTAGGGTGACCAGACGTTCTCTTTTACCCGGACATGTCCTCTTTTTTAGACTTAAAAATGACCAGGCGGAATTTCACAAACATCCGGGATTTTGTTTTTCTAGAGCTACCGTTATTGGTCGTTAACCTTCTCTGTAAACATTTAATTGGTCAGTCTGCACGTCAGTAGTCCTTGTTTACGTCAGGCAAAGCTCATGTACCCACCCTCATCTCGAGCAGCTATGCCGAAACGTAAATGTAAGTTCTCGGATGAATTAAAAAAGAAATTTCTATGTTTTGTGCAGCAAATAAAGGTTTAAAGGACCTAAAAGGACACATAGGTTCAGCTAAGAATACAACGGCAGCAAGGGGCGAGAGCTCATCACTCCAACCCGCCCCGAGATGTGTCCTCTTTTTCTGCATCTTAGATCTGGTCACCCTATGCCTGAGGTAAACAAGGACTACTGATGTGCAGACTGACCAATGAAATGTTTACAGAGAAGGTTTTTGACCAATAATGGTGGCTCTACAGTCAGACAGTCAGAACTTCCTACACTGAAGTTCTCATGGACTACTAACATCACCAGTAGATTGACCAGAGGAGGATGGGTCACTCCTTGTGAGCCTTGGTTCCTCCCAAGGTTTCTTCCTCAGCTGGGGGAGTTTTTCCTTGCCACTGTCGCCCCTGGCTTGCTCACTTGAGGGTTTTACATTTGTCTTTACATTTCATGTCAAATCTTGTCTTACTGGAATTCTGTGAAGCTGCTTTTCACAACATCAGTTGTGAAAAGCGCTATATAAATAAATTTGATTGATTGATTGAGACCGTGCAATCAGAAGATTTTAGGCTACTTCACCACGCCCCCTTCTCACTCAAGCGAACCAATCGGAGTAGGGGGACGGGACTAGTTTGTGAACAAAACGCTTCCGAAGTTCTATGTAAGCTCTAGAAAAACAACATCCCGGACGTTTGTGAAATTCCACCCGGACATTTTTTTTAACTCTAAACAAGAGGACATATCCGGGTAAAAGAGGAAGTCTGGTCACTCTATCCAATATGTTAACTATTGAGTGGCTCTATAGTCTCAAGTCTCAATTACTTAGTTAACATAAGGCCAACATTGAGGAATGTTTATGTAAAGCTGTGAAAAAAAACAAAAAACACAGAGGGGTGTGTTGGACTATCCGCTTAGTTTAACTAGTTAACACACAAATTCTGGGTATATATATATATATATATATATATATATATATATATATATATATATATATATATATATATATAGGTAACCAACATGATTAAATTTTGGCCATTATTCCGCAAAGCAGGACTTCCCAGACAGATAACCTGACACTGGATTTAATAATCTGGCTAAAGTAAGAGGCGCTGCTTTGTGAAATACCCTCTGGTTTGTAGAGTACCCACAAGGTGTCCACAAACTTGTGGAAAACATTACAAAAACAAAAGCGTGACGTCTGATTCACGCGCGTTCTCGCGCACGCGCAGTGTTGTACCTGGCGGCTCCATTTTGGTGGCGAAGCTGTTAGCTTTAGCTTTAGCTTTTAGCGGTGGGCGGGAAAGGAGCCGCATTATGAGGATTTTAAAACATATTCTAGATACAACAGCGAGGATATAAGGTGTAAAGACATAGAGGATGGTAACGGGTTTGAATATTGGACGGTGACTTGGTGTTTGTGAGGAATATACCTGTAAAACCCCAAGTGACCGGCTCGGAGCACCGTTATAGGAGTTAATTTTACTGTGATTGTGTTTGTTGTTTATTAAAAGACAAATATCATATTAAGTGTGCTTTACAGTCACTCTAAAGGCGAGGATCCGTCCCCAGTTGAGCACAAATGGACGGTGAAGATGAAGCCTTTTCAGGGAGTCATTCAGGTAGCGTTTATTTTAATGGCTTTGTCACGAAACTGGAGAAAATGTGCTTTAGTTCCACTTTGTAAATGCATTGTCTCTGTGTATTTTATATAAACTTCACTATAAATCTCTTCACTACACGGGCTTTCACTGCTGAGTGAAGCCGATGTTAAAGTCTTAACGTTCAATTACAGTGTTCACGTGTTTTGTTATTTTACTGATGGAAAAAGGGGTTTGATAACAGTTATAACTGGTTATACACTAGCTGCATGGCCAAACAAAAGGGCGAACACACTAAAAACTGATTTGCCGTTTAATCAGTTTCACATTCCATATTAATTTCACTGTGTAGTTGTTGGCTGGATATTAATAGTTTGTTGGCTATTCTCAGTCCAGCAGTGACACTGAAGTGTTTAAAAACTCCAGCAGCAGAGGTGTCTAATCCAGTCTTACACACAATTTACCAAGTCAGTGCTACTACAGTACTGAGAATAATCCACCACCCAAATAAAAGCAACTGTGCTGTGGTCTTATGGAGTACTGACTGGAGAAGAACAGGCTGAAAGGGAGAGTTGTGTTAAAAGTCAAAGTGAAATGGTTTATTGTAGAGAAGCTTACAGACTGATTCCAATATAGTGGTCACGGTGGAATCAGGAGGTATGTAAAATGCTAACTGTTCTGTTGGGTGAATAACTGGCTTTTTTTTTTAAAATAAATTAACAGTCAGACTCAATACACTGTTATTAGGAACATTTAAAAGTATGTTTCTTTGTTACATTTTAATTAACGTTTTGGCTATTTTTATGCAGACGATGGCAGTGGGACACCTGTCCAGGATGAGAATGCACTGGGGTCAGATGCTGATGAGGAAATGAGAGGAGGATCACACCAGTCTGAGGTTCAAAAAACTATTCTTTGAGATTGGTCTCTTGGTTTTCTGTGCCTTGCAGTATATTATACATGTTTTTAAAAAATGATTGTTTGTTTTTGTTTATGCAGCAAATGACAGTACACACCTCTCAGATATTTAAAGTAATAAAAATCTGTTGTTAAAATGAATGCCATGTTGTTATTATAAAATGTGTTTTGAGTAAAAGCACAGAGTATGACATTGTCGTTTTTTTTTTTTTATCTTGACATTGTAAATTACATTGTCATTGTATCCCTGGTCTACAGTAATACTATTGGGAGACAGGGGTTCAAGTGATACTTTTAGAACAACAAATGACTACTTGTTTTATTAAAGTGACATTAAAAGAAGAGCATATACCATCATTGGTTTAAAGCACTGCTGAGATAAAGCATCAAAAACATTGTACTGTCTTCCTCTTGTGGAGAGGTTTTAGACTGCTGAACATGGGTAAATGAGTTACAAGCCAGATCCATTAGTTGTGCTGGTACTAATAACTTTATTACTGTTTGTTTTGATATTATGCTACTCTTCTAATATTATTCTACTGTGTCTTTGCCTCAACATTCAAATCTGAGAAATTGTTACTGGCCTAATGGCTGTGTGTCTGTCTGGATTGGCAGAATGAAGGCAGTGACAGGGAAGATGCAGCACCACGTGGAGGAGACAGTGAATCTGAACATGAGGATGGTGGCAGAGTCGGAGCCAGCGATTCAGAACCAGAACCCCGTCGTCCTGCTGACAGTAGTGAAGATGACAACGACAATGAAGGCTCATCACCCAAACGAAGGGGAAGCACTTCAGACACAGAGGAGCCACAGAAAGCTCAGGCTAGCGAATCAGATGAAGAACCGAGTAGGAGGAGGAGGAGCTCAGAATCTGGCAGCGAATCAGACGAAGAAAAAACTAAATCGAGAACACAGAGGGAGTCTGATGGCGAGGATCAGGAAGATGGAGAAGAGAGAAAGGAGGATGAAGAGGGGGGACAGAGGAAAGCAGTGATTAACTCAGACAGTGAGGAAGAGGAGGAGAGGAAGCCCAAAGTGGACGCTGGAAGTGATGAGGAGGAAGAGCGTCATCAACGGACTCTAGCGGACAGCGATGGTGAAGATGAGGGGGAGAAGCCAGGTATGCTCATGTTGAATGCATTAAAGCATGGTAAAAAATAATGGTCACTCTGTTGTATGAGTAATCGAGTACTGTATCAGATGCTTAGGTGATTTGTTGTGTTTTGAGCGTTTTTTAAACAACACAAAATGAGCTTAACATATTATACAATGCCCTTCCATGATACAAGAATACTGTAAGTAATCTGTGTCCTTAGCACAGCGAGTTTAGGATATGAGTTTATTTGATGTCCTGCAGGTATCAGAACATTTTAAAACAGTTTTGAGGAATCAGTTATGTTGAGTCTTATTCTTCACTCAGCTGCCACTCATGGTTTTTTCGTTGATTTGTGAAGCAGTAAACATCAATGAGGTATAAATGTAGTGGCCTTTATGAACACAAACATTATGCAAGGCACCTACAAATTATAATAGTGTTATACATGTATTAGATTGATATAGTTAACGGCACAGTTGCAAACCCCTTTTCTATCGCTCTTTTGCATATTTGCACAATAGTCTACTTATTTCCACCTTGTCCGAGCATGGAAAACCCACTAATCATTGAGGCAATGTTCTCCACTTACCTTTTTTTCTTTCCTCCCTTTCTTCTCTCCTCTCTCATTAAACACCCTGCAGTTTTTCCTCACTGTTTCACAAACCACCAGCACTCCATCTGTGCCTGTATATGGCTTGCCTGTATGTGTTTTATTTGAGCACACTGTCGAGTACTCTTCTATGTTCTGGTGATTAATAAATATGGTTTAGTTCACACAATGAATTTTGGAGAGTAATATATTGCCTCTGGGATCTTCTCAATCATTTGATGGGGGATTTTGTTATTTATTGAAATCTTGACTTTATTCTTTTTTAAGTTTTAAGATATTGGTTCGGTTAAATATTAAAGATGATGTTGATCTTTATGATCCGTATAATTTCAGTGAAGAGGAAGAAGGCCATTCTGTCTGACAGTGAGGATGATGATGAAATAAAAGGTATAGTTCTCTCAGCTCTCACTTTCTTTTGAGTACTGATATAAATATATTTGAAGTAAAGCTGTATATGTCGATATAATTAGAATAGCATTTAAATATTTATGTCATTCCCGTTGTTGCTGTGATGTGTCTCTCCAAAGCTGTGAAGAAGAGCAGGGCTGTGTCTGATGATGACTCTGACAGCGATGAAGGCTCTGAAGCTCCGGATAAAACTGTAGCAGCAAAACTGCGAGAGCTGGGCTCAGACAGTGAGGATGAAGATGACAAGATGAAGATGGACACAGGCAAAAAAGACGAGAAAACACTTTTTGGCAGTGACAGCGACTCTGATAACAATGAGGAAGAGTAAGTGAAAATGATCTTAAATTACTTCTCTCATTTTGTGTGCCTTCCTAATATTCTTCAAGGCTTTCCCGAGTTTAAGGCTCGTTTTATAAATTTCTGCTTACTGACTGGTTTTTATGGGCTTTTTGTACGTGTGCGCAAAACCTTGTTTCTCTGTTCCACAGGAAAATGATTGCTGATATTTTTGGAGAGTCTGGAGATGAGGAAGGAGAAGAGTTCACGGTGAGACAGTGCAGTAACATTTAGGACAGAATTTCTGCTTTTTTTAAGTGAAAGAAATTAGGCAGTTTAAAACAATTATTTGGTCATATTTTGATCATATTAAATTATTTTTTTGTTGTTTTAAATGTGAGAACAGGGCTTTAACCAGGAGGAGCTGGAGGGAGAGAAGCAGCAGGGTGCTCCTAAAGGTCTGAAAGAAGCAGCTGATTACTCAGACTCAGATGATGACATTGACAAGGGAAAAGAGTGAGTCTTTTGCTAGTAAAACAATTTTGCTAGTAATCTGTGACATGAAATTAGTGCAGACTACTCTAATATGACCCCACTCATGCATTATATCACACATGCAAATGTCTATTACTGTAGACTACGTGCGGAGAAACTTTCTCCACTGGGGGCCAAAGTTCCACACCTTGTCACAGGACACAAAGTTACAGATAACCAACTAATATGGGCATAATACTCTTTCACAAACTTGTTGATGCCAGAAAGGCAGCTATTATTGCATATTTTATTTACATAACAACCAATTATTGGACAAAATGTTTCCAACCCTGCAATTGACAGTCACACAAATAATAACATATTTTTAAATGCAGAATGTAGCAGATTTATATGAGCTGTATTATACCATCAAATTTAGAATGTAAGAGTTATATATGTAACCCTAAACAGCACTGAGAATCATTTTTGATCTTATCCGTCAGCCCTAAATTGTGGACTTAAAAAAAGTAAATTCTGTATGTTCTTTAGCACATCGTTTATGTCTGATTTTGACATGATGCTCGCCCGTAAGAAAGCACAGAGCGGCAAACGCAAACGTCATCGAGACGGAGGGACGTTCATCAGTGACGCCGATGATGTAGTTAGTGCCATGATCACTAAGATGACTGAAGCTGCGGAGGTAAGTGTGAGAGTCTGTGATTTTAAAATATTTCTTAAGCCCTAGAAAGCACAGTGGGATCGGTAATTATTCGCTTATTCAAATGTGAACTATTTGGACCATTTGATTTGGCTCTTAATTTATTTTGGATCTGTTCTGTTCATTGTGGCTGGTTTCTTCTCTCTTAAGATGTTTAGTGGTTCTCAAACTTATTGCCCAAACGCAGCAGTGCCTCTGCCATTTTTGAGACCCCCACCAGAGCTGTAGGCAGAAACTGATCATTGTGTGTATGCTTTGGCAAAAGTGAGTGGGGGTGCTTTTTTGTAGTTTACAAAAAGTGGCATCAGCGCCTCGTCCTCCCCTTGCACTCCAGCTCCAACTCATGGACCCCACTCTGACACACAGTGCTTGCAGTGCTCAAACATGCCTCTTTTAATTTGCCTTGCTGCATGCCCCCTACAGCAGCTTGCGGGGGGCACTGGTTTAGAGTGTGTGTTAATATATATATGTGTCTGTTTGCGCAGGAGGATCGAACACTGAACAGTCAGAAGAAGCCTGCACTAAAAAAGCTGATGCTTCTGCCCACAGTAGTGATGCATTTAAAGAAGTAAGTAGCTTTAACTTATTCGTCTCTGCATTATTTATTTAAGTGTCCTTGCAGTTCTTACAATACCTTTAATCTACAGCTATTAGTTATTTCAATAAAGATACCTGTATGTGGACTGCTGTCCATCTACTGCAGCAGAATTTATTAGCCACATTATGAAAGGGTAACGCCACTAACGAGATTTTTGATTATGCTTATTTTTGTATATACTCTATTAATTTGGTTAAAGTCACTAATTGTAGAACCACAAACTTGTGTGTTATTGTACCTGATAAAATGATGAATTTATCTTAATGCACAGCAAGAGGACTATAGAAACACAGTATTAATTTCTCTTATGCATTTGTGTATTTGTCCCTCAGGCAGGATCTAAAAGAGACATTTATAGACAGCGGTGTGATGACGGCAATAAAAGAATGGATCAGTCCTCTGCCAGATAAAAGCCTCCCAGCCCTGAGGATCAGAGAGGAACTGCTCAAGATCCTGCAAGAGGTGAAGTAGAATTCGGAATCATCTGATTCATTACTGCCCTGGTCCTTGTGTAGATTTATTCAGTGGGTATGGATATATCTAAGGTGCCTTAATAACATAGTAAACATTACGTTTTGTTGTTCCTTTGTTTTGTAAAACACATTCAAAATAGTCCAACAAGGTGTGTGTGTGTGTTTGACTGCAGCTGCCAAGTGTCAGCCAGGAGACTCTGAAGATGAGTGGAATCGGCCGAGCTGTTATGTTCCTGTACAAACATCCCAAAGAATCTCGGCCGAACAAAGACCTAGCGCTCAAGCTCATCAGTACGTACACACATCACAAACATTTAAATACTGTGTATCTGATGGAAAATATTAGTGCTGTACTTTAGTGTCATTTTTCTCTTTCTTTTAAAGTCCACATTATGAATCTCCAGTTTTTTCATTAATTTCAGTCTTCCTTACATAAGCACAATATGGTGTAATCGCCCCAGAAATTTTGGCTGAAAATTAACCAAAGAATTTTGAACTGTATTTAAGAACATTTCTGTCTGAAAGAAAGACAATTAATAGATATTGCTGTATGTATGTGTGTGTGTGTGTGTGTGTAGATGAATGGTCACGGCCCATCTTTGGTTTATCATCAAATTATAAGTGCATGACAAGAGAAGAAAGGCAGCAGAGAGACCTGGATCAACAGATTGCCCCCCGGAGGCGGCTCAGGTACACACACATACACACACACACAGAGACAACTACTTAAACTACATACTACAATACTATATGCACTGTACAAGAATTTAGCTAATTGTGGCGTATGATTTTGACAGTATTTTCTTTGGTAGCATGCAGTATTGGATGAAACCTTAGAAAATATACATCTGTCAAACGTTTTGTTTACCTGTTGGATCTACACTCCCTTTCCACTTTATTTGAAACCCTTGCCTTGTACTCTCGATCTCTGGTCACTTTATATGTTTTCTGATTATGTCTCACCAAAATTGGGCTTCAGCACATGAGCTACAATCTCTAAATGTACACCAACAAGGTGAGATTTTAAGAAAGTCAGTTCTAATAAAGTGAGCAGTGAACATTTTTAGCAGAAAGCCATGTGAAAAATCACTACAGTATTCATCTCTAAAATTTCATGCCTTCATTTGCTTTTAGTTACTCCTCCATATTTTGCTTTCTTTCTGTTTCATGCTATATTTTTAACCAATGTGTATCTTCCTCTCATCCTTTTCCTCCCTATACACCACACACACATACACACACACACGCACACACACGCTGAAGTGAGCCTCAGAAGGTTGAGAGGGCAGAAGAACCCGACGTCTTTGGGCCACTCAGGTCTTGCGAGTGTGTGTTTGTGAGAGAGAGAATGTGCATGATTGTCCTGAAAGTTTTGCACGTCAGTGCTCTTCAGGTTTAATCATTCTAGAGGTGTGTGTGTGAGGGACCAAATCTTGGTGGAA
Source organism: Hoplias malabaricus (assembly GCF_029633855.1). Taxonomy (NCBI): domain Eukaryota; kingdom Metazoa; phylum Chordata; class Actinopteri; order Characiformes; family Erythrinidae; genus Hoplias; species Hoplias malabaricus. The sequence continues at coordinate 23,748 of NW_027100946.1, forward strand.
GTAGGTATCAGTATTTGGATTAAGGAATGTGCATAAATATGAGAATATTAAATGAGCAAATGGCAATGATGGTTATTGTAGTGTAGCTATTCCATGTACCTTCAAGAACCTTGCACCATATACTCACACACTACATACTCCCTAGACTAGTGTAAACTTGCATTTGAAGTGGCTTCAAACACTGGCAGTTTTATTCTGTGACTCTAACACTCACTCACATCGTGTCCTGCTGCTTCTGAAGCTATTTGTGTGTTTAATGCATCATTCTTACAAATGTCCTTAATTTTTTTTTTAAACCCTTCATTTATATTTATATATATATATATATATAATGAATATTTATTTTTACTTAATCATTACCATCACTTTTGGTCTATTGTTCTGATATGTCTGTACAGTATATATTTATAAGTGATTTGTATTGATCTGTCTGATTTTGTATTTGTTTTGGATACCCAGTTGTTTTGGATATCTGTGCCAGTCTCGCTGTAATGTACATCATTCATAACGTGTATATACGTGCATCTAAAACAAAACTGAAAATGCTGCTGAAACAAAACAATGGTGCATGCAGCATCTTAGGAAAATTCTGTACAATTATTTGTCTAGAAACTGGATAAAAAACATTTTGCTGTGAAATTGTAGAGAGCTAATGTGGTGCATTTGTGGAGGGAGGCATGTTTGTCTGGGTGCTGGTCAGATTAATTGGATGCTGACATGTTTATGATCTTTACAGTTCAGGAGGACAGACTCCTCGAAGAGATCTGGAGAAGGTGTTGACGGGAGAAGAGAAGTGAGTATGATACAGATACCTGTACTTGTGTAGAATTATTTATATTCTTAGTTGACAATCTTTTACATGTGTGTGTCTCTCTCACTCTCTCTTTCTCAGAGCACTGAGGCCGGGTGATCCTGGGTTTTGTGCGCGAGCACGCGTGCCAATGCCGTCCAATAAGGACTATGTAGTCCGACCCAAATGGAATGTGGAGACAGACTCCAACCGGGTCAGTGGCAGGGACTTTGGGTACCTGTTTGTGGGGTTTGAAGAGGATCGCATAATTTAATAACAAACGATGGTTGTATAGGTTTTAAAATGGAAGAGCATCAAATCCACCTTTTATATGTGCCATAAACAAATACCTCTGACAGAAATGTAGCTTTCATTTGACTTAAGTATTTGTTGTGATCTCAGAATTCCAGTCAGGCCATTATGTAATTGTGACAGGCCCATAGGCCTTTAGTATAGTGAAGCATTGATTGGGTGGTTTGGTGTAATTATTAGAGAGGCTATAAGAAAGGCATCAGCCGCCTGGAGAAGCACAAGAGACGCTTTGCTGAGCAGAGGAAGCAGCGGCGTGTTCAGGGAGCAGTGAAAATCAGCGTGGAGGGAAACCGCATGCCTCTGTAGCTCACACTGTGACCTGCAGGGGGCAGTAAGTGGCAGCATTGTGCAAGAGTGCTGCATTATGCGGTGTGTGCGGTGTGGTAAAAGTATTGAGCAGCACCCTCACTAACAGCTTCAGGTTAAAGACGTTTTTTAAGTTCATCACGTTAGACCCCCTGGCTTT
>NW_027100947.1:5000-22344 GCF_029633855.1 Hoplias malabaricus
GATTGGCCGGCCTCTGTAGTCTCAGTGTGGTAACCTGGTCATGCTGTGTTCTGATTGGCCAGCCTGTGTAGTCTCAGTGTGATAACCTGGTCATGCTGTGTTCTGATTGGCCGGCCTGTGTAGTCTCAGTGTGGTAACCTGGTCATGCTGTGTTCTGATTGGCCAGCCTGTGTAGTCTTAGTGTGGTAACCTGGCCACGCTGTGTTCTGATTGGCCGGCCTGTGTAGTCTCAGTGTGGTAACCTGGTGGTGAATGGTCGGTCTCTGTGTGTTGAATGTCCTCTTACTGCATCGGGGGCAGAATCTGTCCATTTTACATGGTGAGAGGTGCAAGAACACCCTGTGTGTGTGTGTGTGTGTGTGTGTGTGTGTGTGTGTGTGTGTGTGTGTGTGGGTGTGGGTGTGCATTTTTGTGCATATAGTGTGTGTATGTGTAGTGTGTGTGGGTGTGTGCATGTGTATAGTGTGCGTGTGCGTGTGTGTGTGTGTGTGTGTGTGTGCATAAAGTGTGTTCATGTACAGTGTGTGTATGTCTCTGTGTGTTGAATGTCCTCTTACTGCATCGGGGGCAGAATCTGTTCATTTTACATGGTGAGAGGTGCAAGAACACCCTGTGTGTGTGTATGTGTGTGTGTGTGTGTGTGTGCTTATAGTGTGTGTGGGTGTGGGTGTGCATTTTTGTGCATATAGTGTGTGTATGTGTAGTGTGTGTGGGTGTGTGCATGTGTATAGTGTGTGTGTGTGTGTGTGCATATAGTGTGTTCATGTACAGTGTGTGTATGTACTCATCTCCTCAAACTCAACATGTCTCCTCAAACTCTACTGTAGGTGTCTGAGTGTCCTGCTGTAGGTGTCTCACTGTCTCGCTGTAGGTCGCTTTGTTCTGCTGTAGGTGTCTGAGTGTCCTGCTGTAGCTGTCTCACTGTCCCGCTATAGGTCTCTCTGTTCTGCTGTAGGTGTCTGAGTGTCCTGCTGTAGGTGTCTCACTGTCCTGCTGTAGGTGTCTCACTGTTCCTCTGTAGGTCTCACTGTCCTGTTGTAGGTGTTTCACTGTTCTGTGAACTGTGGTGATGCTGCTCTAGCCGCAGTGTGGAAGGAGGTGGAGGTGTCTCTGAGCCTGTGTGAGTTCAGTCACCGCTAACAGCTCAAACTGAGGGATAAAATACTTTTAAAACTATAACTGATGTTCTGATTTTAAGAACATTTTAAAACTATAAAATATCGAAGACAAAAGAAAGAGGTGCTGAACTGTGGCCATTGGTGCAGAGTGGAACTGAACAGAGAAAGTTCTGTCAGCACTAGCTCCATATAAATGTATTTAAACAGAAAGAAAAATCAGGAGGAGCATTCATTCATTGTCTGTAACTCTTATCCAGTTCAGGGTCGCGGTGGGTCCAGAGCCTACCTGGAATCATTGGGCACAAGGCAGGAATACACCCTGGAGGGGGCACCAGTCCTTCACAGGGCAACACAGACAAACTCACACCTACGGACACTTTTGAGTCACCAATCCACCAACTTGTGTTTTTGGACTGTGGGAGGAAACCCACGCGGACATGTGGAGAACACACCGACTCCTCACAGACAGTCACCTGGAGCAAGAGTCGAACCCACAACCTCCAGGCCCCTGGAGCTGTGTGACTGCGACACCTACCTGCTGCGCCACCATGCCACCCTCAGGAGGAGCAGAGTTACTTTATTATTCCCCTCAGGGAAACGTAGTCTCTGTAGTTAACTGTCCTGTGGTGGTGAACACACACACACGCACATAAGCCATATTTAACCACACACACAGGGGTCCGGTGGGGGTTAGGTGTATTTCTCAAGAGCTCATCAACTATGGATGTTGTGGGAAGACACAGAACTGTTCCTTCAGTGAAATAAAATCTCTGTGGAATGTTCTCTGGCTGTGTTTCCTCAGTAAAGGCTCTGAAGACGTCCTCCTGACGTTCCGCGGTGACGGTGCTGTTACATTTTCTCTCCGCCTCACACTACTCTGATGTTTCTGCGTGACCCACAAAGCTGAGAGAGGAGCAGAGCGCCGCTGACAGGATGAACCTGACGTATCTCTGGCAGATTAGAGACTGTGGCTCTGTCGCTGTGTGTGACTCAGTGACGGTAATGTCCTCACTTTCAGCTCCACATCAATAATACGGTACACAACAATAACACTGATCCAGGCACAGACGTGTAATGACATGACGGACAGTCTCGCAGCCAATGGGAATGCAGAGGAAAACTTTTTTGTGTGGGATTTGACAGGTGAAACGGCAGGAGCACATGAGAGGACCACAAATACGTCTCGAGCTGCGCAGCGAACAAATAAACCACGTCACCCGCTGCCACACAGCACCGGAATTATTGATGCTGAAAGAAATGTGTAATGCAGGACTTTATAGAATGATTCTGTGTGTGTGTGTGTGTGTGTGTGTGTGTGTGTGTGTGTGTGTGTGAGTGTGAGAGAGAGAGAGAGAGAGAGAGAGAGAGAGAGAGAGAGGATGAACACTGACAGAAACACATGGAAACACAGCTCAGTGACTTCTCTGGATGCTTCAAACTGTCCAAAGAACACAGGGGTTTATTTACAATGATCAGAAAAAGTTTCACATGAGCCCCAATCAAAGCGCTCCGTCTCCCAGAACTGATCTAGACTTTACCCAGAGGAGCTGTGTGTGTAAACACAAATGTCTGTAACACTGTCCTGGATGTTCCCCGGACTTTATCCTCTCTCTGGGACACAATCTGTGTAAAATCCCAGTGACCCCTGTGAGAACAGAGCTGGGAATGTTCCGAGAATCACGCTGTACCTCCTGCACATGCACCCTGCCTGAACCACATGCTGCACAGGCTCCGCCCCCTACCTGAACCACATGCTGCACAGGCTCCACTGTGAAAGACGTCTCTGGAAAACTCCGGACCTGATTCCCGATGTTAACCAGAGTTCCTGTGCGTAAACATCTTATGTTACGTGCCTTAAACCCGTTGGAACAATCTTCTGCAAATACAACAACATGTGTCCTCCCAGTGTCCACTAACTAAGCCAATGGTGCTGTGCCCCAGTTGGAGGGCAGTGAGAGGGCTAACTCCACCACACTCACACTGACCAGAATAAAGGCTGGATTTTCACTGAGGAGGCCATAAAAGACTTTAGACTCTGCAGGTGTACACATTTCTCAGTGCTAAGTTCTGAGGTGATGCATATCTACTCCTTTTTTACTCCTGTGGTATTTGGGAAAGTTAATTTGCCGCTGTGATTATCAGCTCCTCCTGGAGGTAGTTTTCAGAACTGCACTCTCCTCTTGAGGTCAGCGGCAGAAGCGAAGGCCTGGCCCTGTGTTCGTTCAGTAGCGGAGCTCTCGCTGTGTAAACACTCCCCAGAGATGCTGAGAGTAGCTCATTCATGCAGCAAACACTCACAGAATAAAGGCCAGGTGCCCGCTGACCTCCCTACGCTCAGCTACGTAAATATTTGTCATTTCCACAGCTCAAGAGCAGCACATTCATCCCCTCCCATAAAACACAACTATTATCCTGATTACTCCATTCAGATGAGGGCTTTCTGTGCCTCCGCTGATGGAGAGATTTGAGGAGAGTCTCCTCCAGCGCTGCGCTGGTGTTTATATATAAACAGGGGTATAGATACCTGCATTACGATAATCACACTCCATTCACAGCCTGCCGTTTATCTCCATCACAGCCGGCAGGCAATGGAAAAGTTTGTTTAAGCAGAGAGAGAGAACCCCCCCCCTCCCCGGTTCAGTTTCCCTGAGTTTTATTCTCTGCTTTGTTTGAAAACAGCAGCCGTCCTTCACACAACATAACAATCCTGACCAATGGAAACACAGCAAAATCACTTCATTTACATAATGAAGATTACAGAATAAAATCTCTCTGCTTCAGCATCATTATCAATGAAGAGCATTCTAATCTGAGTGCTGATGAGTCTGAGAGTCTATAAGATTAACATGCTTTCATTCTGGAAAATTTCACTTATTTAAGAATTAACACCTGGTTTCATGATCTATGTGATCTGCTTGAAGTGATCAGTTTGAAGTGACCTGTTTTCTGTGATCAGTTTTCAGTGATCTGTTTGAAGTGATCAGTTTTAAGTGATTGCTTTATGTGATCAGTTTGAAGTGACATGCTTTATGTGATCTGTTTGAAGTGATCTGTTTTCTGTGATCAGTTTTCAGTGATCTGTTTTGTGATCTGTTTGAAGTGATCAGTTTGATGTGATCTGATTTGTGATCAGTTTGAAGTGATCTGTTTTCTGTGATCAGTTTTTTTATGATCAGTTTGAAGTGATCTGTTTTATGTGATCTGTTTTATGTGATCAGTTTCTTGTGATCAGTTTGAAGTGATATGTTTCATGTGATCTGTTTTCTGTGATCAGTTTGAAGTGATCTGTTTGAAATAATCTGGCTGAAGTGATTGTACTTCAGTCACTTATAGTTAGTTGTGTGAATTTTGGTGTGATCTTCGACACCAAGCCTGGGTGTAATGGGGGGGGGGGGTGTTGGTTAAGGATCTGACTATGGTTCGAGTGAGTATTGAGTGGGCGTGGCCTAAAATATTTTCAGTAGCCAGTAATACATCGACAGCTCCTCATTATTCCCATTATTTTGTTTATTTAATTGTATTTTAATCTTAATTCTAAGAGAGATCAGGAACATCAGGAAAAGCATAAACACGCAGCACATACTGAGAGGAAGCAGACAGACAGCAGTGGACGTGTCATCTTTCTGAAGAATGTGAAGGATTTATGCAGACGACTGCACTGATGTTTATCTTCACAGAACTTGTAATCACAGATTTGCAAAGTGAAGACCACGCCTGATGTAAGCAGGGCAAGGAAGGGGAACTCAGAAGGACTTGGGCTGGAGTTCTGTGTGGCTTCTGCTGGTGGAGAGTCCAGCCAGACCCCCCCTTACCTGGGAAATTCACTGGTGAAAGAGGAGGAGTAGAGGTGGGGGTGGGGTGCGAATTTCGTCACGAGAAGGTGAGGAGAGAGGAGTGGGTTTTATAGGATGCAGAGTAATGAAGAGGAGGAGTCTGGGCGTGGTTCTTCTCCCAAACTTATTTCATAACTCCATTTTAAGAGCTGCCATTTCTACATGTTTCAGTAACACCATCACCTCCTTCTAAGCTTCCCCTCCAGACTGATTCTGTGCCTCAGCCATCCTCCCTGCAGTTTTGTCCACTTCCAGAAGGTGGTGTTCTTGTGGTGAGGTGTGTGTGTTTTGCAGACGACGAAACTGGTCCCAGGTTGAGAGGTTTTAATGGAATCACAGACTGGTTTCCTCTGAGATGGAGGGAGTTTTGTCTTTCTGACTCTGTGGTGGGTGGGGGCCAGCGGGGCCAGGTTGATGACGCTCGTGATCCAAATGATGGGCAATTAAGAGACAGAGAAGTCCCTGCTTTCCTGCTCGCGGGCCCCTGCTACTGATTATCTGCGCTGCCTCTGCGTGGGTGGAAGGCGATGTTATTGCGGGGATTATTTGACCTGGTGCTTTACCCTCCTGTGCTCTCCGCAAGCGTCCCTGACCTCTGTGAATCTGCTGACCCCTCTGGCTATTACTGCCCGGCCAAAGAAGCCATCTCTCCGACACTAATTGGCCCCCACTTGTGCCGGGCATTATCCGCATCTGCGTTTGTGACAGATCCGCAGCGTCACTGTCCACAACACAAAAACAGCCCGGAGGATTCAGAGAGGTAAAGCTCTTCTCTCTCTATCTCAGGGAGAAGGGTTTAAACCGAGCCGGACCTGCTGGGATCCATTTGGCCTCAGACCGCTCTGCTGTGGTCAGAGGAAAAACAGCTGGAGTAGAACAGCTGTAACCGCACAGAGGTGTTGGTCTGTTAAGTTTGAATGATTCTGTTTTCCTTCTTTGTTCCTTTTGATTCACAACAAAGTGTTAAATCACTGGAGTGACTGATCTCCGAGCTAGACTGGTCACTCAGAACCTGAACCACGGTTAGGAGCTGAGGAGGGAGTGGATTCTCTCTCTGGAGGAGAACAGAGGTGTTACGATTTGTTTGGGCTCATGCACCACACCTGGGACTGTGGTGTGGTGTTAGGTGATGGGGTGAGGAGGACGTGGCCTCTGGACATGGCCCTGTGTACACAGGCAGTTAAAGGTATGACCTAACGGTGTGTGTTGTCCCCCCAGGATGCTGTCCATTCAGGTAGACTCTGTGCAGCGCTGGATGGAGGACCTGCGCCACATGACGGAGGTGGAGTGTATGTGTGTCCTGCAGTCGAAGCCCATCGGAGTAGACGAGGACCCTCCGGGTGACCTCATTGTGACAGGTGATCATGTGACTCGGGACAACCTGCAGACCCTCCTGAAGAGAGCGCTAGTGGTCAGCACAGAGCTGGGGAAGATGTTCCAGAGACTGGAGAGGGGACGCTGGCAGAGGGTCCATGGCACGGCGGTCCGAGCAAACTGCCACGTCCGCTCCCTAGTGCACGAGTACAGCGGCGCCCGGACCACCGGCTCCCACCTGCACAAGGTCAGAGCTAACACACACTTCAGACACACACTCCACACCCACCCCTCACACATACACATCTCAAGCACTCCACACACACACCTCACACATACACACCTCACACACTCCACACACACACCTCACACATACACACCTCACGCACTCCACACACACACCCCTCGTACATACACACCTCACACTCCACACACACCCTCCACACACACACACTCGACACCCACCCCTCACACATACACACCTCACACACTCCACACACATCCTCCATACACACACCCCTCACACATACACACTTCATGCACTCCACGCACACACTCCACACCCACCCCTCACACATACACACCCCATGCACTCCACACACACACCTCACACATACACACCTCACACAATCCACACACACACCCATCGCACATACACACCTCACACTCCACACACACACTCCACACCCACCCCTCACACATACACACCCCACGCACTCCACACACACCCCTCACACATACAGACAATACACATACATACCTCACGCACTCCACAAACCCACACTTTACATCCACCTCTCACACATACACACCTCACGCACTCCACACACACCCCTCACACATACACATCTCACACATACACACCTAACACACTCCACACACATCCCTCACACACTCCACACACACCTCACACACCCTCCATACACACACCCCTCACACATACACACTTCATGCACTCCACGCACACACTCCACACCCACCCCTCACACATACACACCCCATGCACTCCACACACACCTCACACACTCCACACACACACCCATCGCACATACACACCTCACACTCCCACACACCCTCCACACACACTCCACACCCACCCCTCACACATACACACCCCACACAATCCACAACCACCTCTCACACACTCCAAACACACACCACTGCCACGTCCATTCCCTCATGCATGAGTACAGTGGCGCCCAAACCACCAGCTCCCACACACTCCACACACACACATACATGCACACAACCTTCACACCTCTCAGACACCCCTGACCCACACCACACACACTCTACACACAGCCCTCACACACACACCCTTCACAGCCCTGTGGTCTGTGCAGATAAAATTTGTGTTTGAGTGAGTTCATGATGTTGTGTGTAAACAGAAGCTGATGTGCTGTGTGTGTGGTGTGTGATGTGTGTGTATTGTTTTGTATGTGATGTGTGTGTTGCAGTATGAAACAGCTCTGCTGGAGAAGTGCATGGAGCTCACTGTCATCACTGAGAGGTAACACACACACACACACACACACACTCTCTCTCTCTCTCTCTCTCATACACACACACACACATATTCTCACTCTCTCTCTCTCTCTCTCTCTCTCTCTCTCCCACACACACACACACACACACACACACACACACACACACACACACACACAGTGTATCAAAGAATTACTTAAAATTAATTAAAAGTGAAGTACTGGAGAACATTTGGGTTTCATTTGATTGGGCGGGGTTCAGTAGGGTAGGGGTTTGGGGGTGTGGTTCAGTAGGGTAGGGGTTTGGGGGCGGAGTTCAGTATGGTAGGGGTTTGGGGGGTGGGGTTCTGATATTGTAGTTCTTTGTGTTGCTGTTGAGGTTTTTTTTGAAGTTGTTTTGTTGATGATGTGGTAGTTGTCTTTTGTTGATGATGTTTTTGTAGTTGTTGTTAATGATGTTTTTGATGTTGATAGTGTAGTTGTTGATGTTGTTTTTGTTACTGTTGTTATGTTGTATTGTTGCTTTTGTTGATGATGTTGCTGTTAATCTTTTTGTAGTTGTTGATGTTAATTATGTTTTTGTTTTTGTTGTTGATGTTGCTGTAGTAGTTGTTTTTGTTGTTGATGTTGTTAATTATGTGTTTGTTTTTGTTGATCATGTTGTAGTAGTTGTTGTTTTTGTTGCTGTTTTGTCTCAGTTTCTTGTCGGAATAAACCCAGTAAATAACTGACCCCTGAAGGAAGTGTCTCCCGTCCCCAGGTGTCTTCACACGGAAGACGAGTACTTCCTGAAGTCCATGAAGGAGGCAATTCACGAGATCCTTACCGACGTCAGTGAATCCTTCAGCCATATGATCGACACGGCACTGGCCAATGAAATACAGGTATGGACAGGCACTGACCAAACACTGACCACCATACACTGACCACACAAAGACCACACACCGATCACACACTGACCACACACCAATCACACACTGACCACACTGACCACCATACACTGACCACACACACCAACCACTTACTGACCACACTGACCACACACTGTCCACACTGACCAAATACTGACTACACTGACCAAACACTGTCCACACTGACCAAATACTGACTACACTGACCACACACCAACAACCCACTCATCACACACTGACTAACCCTAACTCTCTCCATACTGACCACACCCTCACTACACTGATCACAAACTGACTACACACTCACCACACTGACCACACACCAACAGCACTCACCTCTCTGAGCACATTGTCCAGACATGGACTAAAACGACCACAAATTTACCACATTGAGCACATAGTGACCACATACAGACTACACTGGACACACACTGAGCACACGCTGACTACACTAAGGACACACTGATCACACCAACCACACACACCACACTGATCACAAACTGACCACACATGGACTACAATGACCACATACTTACTACAGCAACCACACCGGCCACACACTTGCCACACTGACCACATACTGACCACCACCACACAGACCCTTACCAGACTGACCCCTCCTTGACTGACTGACCCCTCACTGACTCACCCTTCACAGACTGACCACTCACAGACTAACTGACCCCTCACAGACTGACCAGTCAGACTGACCACTCAGACTGACTGACTCTTCACAGACTTACCCGTTCTGACCTGTTACCCAAAAACACTGTGAGGAAACTCTCTAATGCTGTGGTTCTGTCCTGGGGGACGTGGTCTCTCTCAGGTCCTGATTAAACAGGTGCAGGACTCTGAGGATATTTTCGTGATGGAGAATGCCATTAGCAACTTATTGTCACTAACACAGGATGGACCCCAGCTCTGCAGCATTATCGCCAAGGTCAGGACCCCCTTTTACACATTTACACATACACCGAGCTACACAACTGCACAACCACAACACTACACAACTGCAGAACCACACCACCACAACACTACACAACTGCACAACCACACCACCGCAACACTACACAACCACAACACTACACACCTACACCACCACAACACTACACAACTGCACTACCACACCACCACAACACTACACAACTGCACAACGACACCACCACAACACTACACAACTGCACAACCACACCACCACAACACTACACAACTGCAGAACCACACCACCACAACACTACACAACTGCACAACCACACCACCGCAACACTACACAACCACAACACTACACACCTACACCACCACAACACTACACAACTGCACTACCACACCACCACAACACTACACAACTGCACAACGACACCACCACAACAATACACAACTGCACAACCACACCACCACAACACTATACAACTACACAACCACACCAACACAACCCTACACAACTGCAAAACCACACCACCAAAACACTACACAACTGCACAACCACACCACCACAACACTACACAACTGCACTACCACACCACCACAACACTACACAACTGCAGAACCACAACACTACACAACTGCAGAACCACATCACCACAACACTACACAACTGCACAACCACACCACCACAACAATACACAACTGCACAACCACACCACCACAACACTACACAACTGCACAACCACACCACCACAACACTACACAATTGCAGAACCACACCACCACAACACTACACAACTGCAGAACCACAACACTACCCAACTGCAGAACCACACCACCACAACTCTACACAACTGCAGAACCACATCACCACAACACTACACAACTGCAGAACCACAACACCACAACACTACCCAACTGCAGAATCACATCACCACAACACTACACAACTGCAGAACCACAACACTACCCAACTGCAGAACCACACCACCACAACACTACCCAACTGCAGAACCACAACACTACCCAACTGCAGATCCACACCACCACAACACTACACAATTGCAGAACCACACCACCACAACACTACACAATTGCAGAACCACACCACCACAACACTACCCAACTGCAGAACTACACCACCACAACAATACACAACTGCACAACCACACCACCTCAACAATACACAACTGCACAACCACACCACCACAACACTACACAACTGCACAACCACACCACCACAACAATACACAACTGCACAACCACACCACCACAACACTATACAACAACACAACCACACCACCACAACACTACACAACTACACCACCACAATGCTACACAACTGCACAACCACACCACCACAACACTACACAACTGCACTACCACACCACCACAACACTACACAACTGCACAACCACACCACCACAACAATACACAACTGCACAACCACACTACCACAACACTACACAACTGCAGAACGACACCACCACAACACTACACAATTGTAGAACCACACCACCACAACAATACACAACTGCACAACCACACCACCACAACACTACCCAACTGCAGAACCACACCACCACAACACTACACAACTGCAGAACCACAAAACTACCCAATGCAGAACCACATCACCACAACACTACACAACTGCAGAAACACACCACCACAACACTACCCAACTGCAGAACCACAACACTACCCAACTGCAGAACCACACCACCACAACACTACACAATTGCAGAACCACACCACCACAACCATACACAACTGCACAACCACACCACCTCAACAATACACAACTGCACAACCACACCACCACAACACTACACAACTGCACAACCACACCACCACAACAATACACAACTGCACAACCACACCACCACAACACTATACAACTACACAACCACACCACCACAACACTATACAACTACACCACCACAATGCTACCCAACTGCACAACCACACAACCACAACACTACACAACTGCACTACCACACCACCACAACACTATACAACTACACAACCACACCAACACAACCCTACAGAACTGCACAACCACACCACCACAACACTACACAACTGCACAACCACACCACCACAACAATACACAACTGCACAACCACACCACCACAACACTACACAACTACACAACCACACAACCACAACACTATACAACTACACCACCACAATGCTACACAACTGCACAACCACACCACCACAACACTACACAACTGCACTACCACACCACCACAACACTACACAATTGCACAACCACACCACCACAACAATACACAACTGCACAACCACACCACCACAACACTACACAACTGCACCACCACACAACCACAACACTACACAATTGCAGAACCACACCATCACAACACTACACAACTGCAGAACCACAACACTACACAACTGCACAACCACACCACCACAACAATACACAACTGCACAACCACACCACCACAACACTATACAACTACACAACCACACCAACACAACCCTACACAACTGCACAACCACACCACCACAACACTACACAACTGCACAACCACACCACCACAACACTACACAACTGCACTACCACACCACCACAACACTACACAACTGCAGAACCACAACACTACACAACTGCAGAACCACATCACCACAACACTACACAACTGCACAACCACACCACCACAACAATACAAAACTGCACAACCACACCACCACAACACTACACAACTGCACAACCACACCACCACAACACTACACAATTGCAGAACCACACCACCACAACACTACACAACTGCAGAACCACAACACTACCCAACTGCAGAACCACACCACCACAACTCTACACAACTGCAGAACCACATCACCACAACTCTACACAACTGCAGAACCACAACACCACAACACTACCCAACTGCAGAATCACATCACCACAACACTACACAACTGCAGAACCAGAACACTATCCAACTGCAGAACCACACCACCACAACACTACCCAACTGCAGAACCACAACACTACCCAACTGCAGATCCACACCACCACAACACTACACAATTGCAGAACCACACCACCACAACACTACACAATTGCAGAACCACACCACCACAACACTACACAACTGCAGAACCACAACACTACCCAACTGCAGAACCACACCACCACAACACTACACAATTGCAGAACTACACCACCACAACAATACACAACTGCACAACCACACCACCTCAACAATACACAACTGCACAACCACACCACCACAACACTACACAACTGCACAACCACACCACCACAACACTATACAACAACACAACCACACCACCACAACACTACACAACTACACCACCACAATGCTACACAACTGCACAACCACACCACCACAACACTACACAACTGCACTACCACACCACCACAACACTACACAACTGCACAACCACACCACCACAACAATACACAACTGCACAACCACACCACCACAACACTACACAACTGCACAACCACACCACCACAACACTACACAATTGCACCACCACACCACAACAACACTACACAATTGCAGAACCACACCACCACAACACTACACAACTGCAGAACCACAACACTACACAACTGCACAACCACACCACCACAACAATACACAACTGCACAACCACACCACCACAACACTATACAACTACACAACCACACCAACACAACCCTACACAACTGCACAACCACACCACCACAACACTACACAACTGCACAACCACACCACCACAACACTACACAACTGCACTACCACACCACCACAACATTACACAACTGCAGAACCACACCACCACAACAATACACAACTGCACCACCACACCACCACAACACTACACAACTGCACAACCACACCACCACAACACTACACAATTGCAGAACCACACCACCACAATACTACACAACTGCAGAACCACAACACTACCCAACTGCAGAACCACACCACCACAACTCTACACAACTGCAGAACCACATCACCACAACACTACACAACTGCAGAAACACGACACCACAACACTACCCAACTGCAGAACCACATCACCACAACACTACACAACTGCAGAACCACAACACTACCCAACTGCAGAACCACACCACCACAACACTACACAACTGCAGAACCACAACACCACACAATTGCAGAACCACACCACCACAACACTACACAATTGCAGAACCACACCACCACAACACTACACAACTGCAGAACCACAACACTACCCAACTGCAGAACCACACCACCACAACACTACACATCTGCAGAACCACACCACCACAGCACTACACAACTGCAGAACCACAACACTACCCAACTGCAGAACCACAACACTACACAACTGCCGAACCACACCACCACAACACTACACAACTGCAGAACCACAACACTACCCAACTGCAGAACCACACCACCACAACACTACACAACTGCAGAACCACAACACTACCCAACTGCAGAACCACATCACCACAACACTACACAACTGCAGAACCACAACACTACCCAACTGCAGAACCACACCACCACAACAGTACACAATTGCAGAACCACACCACCACAACAATACACAACTGCACAACCACACCACCTCAACAATACACAACTGCACAACCACACCACCACAACACTACACAACTGCACAACCACACCACCACAACACTACACAACTGCAGAACCACAACACTACCCAACTGCACAACCACACCACCACAACACTACACAATTGCAGAACCACACCACCACAACACTACACAACTGCAGAACCACAACACTACCCAACTGCAGAACCACAACACTACCCAACTGCCGAACCACACCACCACAACACTACACAACTGTAGAACCACAACACTACCCAACTGCAGAACCACATCACCACAACACTACACAACTGCAGAACCACATCACCACAACACTACACAACTGCAGAACCACACCACAACACTACCCAACTGCAGAACCACACCACCACAACACTACACAACTGCAGAACCACAACACCACACAATTGCAGAACCACACCACCACAACACTACACAATTGCAGAACCACACCACCACAGCACTACACAACTGCAGAACCACAACACTACCCAACTGCAGAACCACAACACTACCCAACTGCCGAACCTCACCACCACAACACTACACAACTGCAGAACCACAACACTACCCAATTGCAGAACCACATCACCACAACACTACCCAACTGCAGAACCACAACACTACACAACTGCCGAACCACAACACTACCCAACTGCAGAACCACAACAATACCCAACTGCCGAACCACACCACCACAACACTACACAACTGCACAACCACACCACCACAACACTACACAACTGCACTACCACACCACCACAACACTACACAACTGCACAACCACACCACCACAACAATACACAACTGCACAACCACACCACCACAACACTACACAACTGCACAACCACACCACCACTACACTACACAACTGCACCACCACACCACCACAACACTACACAACTGCAGAACCACACCACCACAACACTACACAACTGCAGAACCACAACACTACACAACTGCAGAACCACAACACTACACAACTGCAGAACCACAACACTACCCAACAGCAGAACCACATCACCACAACACTACCCAACTGCAGAACCACACCACCACAACAATACACAACTGCACAACCACACCACCACAACACTACACAACTGCACAACCACACCACCACAACACTACACAATTGCAGAACCACACCACCACAACACTACACAACTGCAGAACCACAACACTACCCAACTGCACAACCACACCACCACAACACTACACAATTGCAGAACCACACCACCACAACACTACACAACTGCAGAACCACAACACTACCCAACTGCAGAACCACAACACTACCCAACTGCCGAACCACACCACCACAACACTACACAACTGTAGAACCACAACACTACCCAACTGCAGAACCACATCACCACAACACTACACAACTGCAGAACCACAACACTACCCAACTGCAGAACCACACCACCACAACACTACACAACTGCAGAACCACAACACCACACAATTGCAGAACCACACCACCACAACACTACACAATTGCAGAACCACACCACCACAGCACTACACAACTGCAGAACCACAACACTACCCAACTGCAGAACCACAACACTACCCAACTGCCGAACCTCACCACCACAACACTACACAACTGCAGAACCACAACACTACCCAATTGCAGAACCACATCACCACAACACTACCCAACTGCAGAACCACACCACCACAACACTACACAACTGCCGAACCACAACACTACCCAACTGCAGAACCACAACAATACCCAACTGCCGAACCACACCACCACAACACTACACAACTGCACAACCACACCACCACAACACTACACAACTGCACTACCACACCACCACAACACTACACAACTGCACAACCACACCACCACAACAATACACAACTGCACAACCACACCACCACAACACTACACAACTGCACAACCACACCACCACTACACTACACAACTGCACCACCACACCACCACAACACTACACAACTGCAGAACCACACCACCACAACACTACACAACTGCAGAACCACAACACTACACAACTGCAGAACCACAACACTACACAACTGCAGAACCACAACACTACCCAACAGCAGAACCACATCACCACAACACTACCCAACTGCAGAACCACACCACCACAACAATACACAACTGCACAACCACACCACCACAACACTACACAACTGCACAACCACATCACCACAACACTAACCAACTGCAGAACCACACCACCACAACACTACACAATTGCAGAACCACACCACCACAACAATACACAACTGCACAACCACACCACCACAACACTACACAACTGCACAACCACACCACCACAACACTACACAACTGCAGAACCACAACACTACACAACTGCACAACCACACCACCACAACACTACACAACTGCAGAACCACAACACTACCCAACTGCAGAACCACACCACCACAACACTACACAACTGCAGAACCACAACACTACCCAACTGCAGAACCACATCACCACAACACTACCCAACTGCAGAACCACACCACCACAACACTACCCAACTGCAGAACCACACCACCACAACACTACACAATTGTAGAACCACACCACCACAACAATACACAACTGCACAACCACACCACCACAACACTACCCAACTGCAGAACCACACCACCACAACACTACACAACTGCAGAACCACAACACTACCCAACTGCAGAACCACATCACCACAACACTACACAACTGCAGAACCACACCACCACAACACTACACAATTGCAGAACCACACCACCACAACAATACACAACTGCACAACCACACCACCTCAACAATACACAACTGCACAACCACACCACCACAACACTACACAACTGCACAACCACACCACCACAACACTACACAATTGCAGAACCACACCACCACAACACTACACAACTGCAGAACCACAACACTACCCAACTGCAGAACCACACCACCACAACACTACACAATTGCAGAACCACACCACCACAACACTACACAACTGCCGAACCACAACACTACCCAACTGCAGAACCACAACAATACCCAACTGCCGAACCACACCACCACAACACTACACAACTGCAGAACCACACCACCACAACAATACACAACTGCACAACCACACCACCACAA
>NW_027100948.1:0-12639 GCF_029633855.1 Hoplias malabaricus
AGGCTTTTTAGTTTACAAGCAGCTCTGTAACAAGACTTACTCTTAGAACAGTCATTACAAATAGTCTTCTACAGCCAACAGCCATTGCTTTTGGCCATAGCACTCTTAGGAATCCCGATCGTGTGCGCTTAGTTAGTACTTGGAATGGAGACTGCCAGGGAACACTAGGCGCTGTAAGCTTTTAAGCTTAAGGCTCCGATTGTGAAGATTGTGGCTACAGTCATTTAAACACAAGAGGAGATCAAAACTTTAAAAAAATAAACAAATAAACAATAAATGAATAAAAAATAAACAAACAAATAAAAAAACAAACAAACAAAAAACATTGTACAGCCAGTCATTTATTTTGAGTTGTGAGGCTTTTTAGTTTACAAGCAGCTCTGTAACAGGAGTTAGTCTTAGAACAGTCATTACAAATAGTCTTCTACAGCCAACAGCCATTGCTTTTGGCCATAGCACTCTTAGGAATCCCGATCTTGTGCGCTTAGTTAATACTTGGAATGGAGACTGCCAGGGAACACTAGGCGCTGTAAGCTTTTAAGCTTAAGGCTCCGATTGTGAAGATTGTGGCTACAGTCATTTAAACACAAGAGGAGATCAAAACTTTAAAAAAAAAATAAACAAATAAACAATAAATTAATAAAAAATAAACAAACAAATAAAAAACAAACAAACAAAAAACATTGTACAGCCAGTCATTTATTTTGAGTTGTGAGGCTTTTTAGTTTACAAGCAGCTCTGTAACAAGAGTTACTCTTAGAACAGTCATTACAAATAGTCTTCTACAGCCAACAGCCATCGCTTTTGGCCATAGCACTCTTAGGAATCCCGATCGTGTGCGCTTAGTTAGTACTTGGAATGGAGACTGCCAGGGAACACTAGGCGCTGTAAGCTTTTAAGCTTAAGGCTCCGATTGTGAAGATTGTGGCTACAGTCATTTAAACACAAGAGGAGATCAAAACTTTTTAAAAAATAAACAAATAAACAATAAATGAATAAAAATTAAACAAACAAATAAAAAAACAAACAAACAAAAAACACTGTACAGCCAGTCATTTATTTTGAGTTGTGAGGCTTTTTAGTTTACAAGCAGCTCTGTAACAAGAGTTACTCTTAGAACAGTCATTACAAATAGTCTTCTACAGCCAACAGCCATTGCTTTTGGCCATAGCACTCTTAGGAATCCCGATCGTGTGCGCTTAGTTAGTACTTGGAATGGAGACTGCCAGGGAACACTAGGCGCTGTAAGCTTTTAAGCTTAAGGCTCCGATTGTGAAGATTGTGGCTACAGTCATTTAAACACAAGAGGAGATCAAAACTTTAAAAAAATAAACAAATAAACAATAAATTAATAAAAAATAAACAAACAAATAAAAAAACAAACAAACAAAAAACATTGTACAGCCAGTTATTTATTTTGAGTTGTGAGGCTTTTTAGTTTACAAGCAGCTCTGTAACAGGAGTTACTCTTAGAACAGTCATTACAAATAGTCTTCTACAGCCAACAGCCATTGCTTTTGGCCATAGCACTCTTAGGAATCCCGATCTTGTGCGCTTAGTTAATACTTGGAATGGAGACTGCCAGGGAACACTAGGCGCTGTAAGCTTTTAAGCTTAAGGCTCCGATTGTGAAGATTTTTGCTACAGTCATTTAAACACAAGAGGAGATCAAAACTTTTTAAAAAAGAAACAAATAAACAATAAATGAATAAAAAATAAACAAACAAATAAAAAAACAAACAAACAAAAAACACTGTACAGCCAGTCATTTATTTTGAGTTGTGAGGCTTTTTAGTTTACAAGCAGCTCTGTAACAAGAGTTACTCTTAGAACAGTCATTACAAATAGTCTTCTACAGCCAACAGCCATCGCTTTTGGCCATAGCACTCTTAGGAATCCCGATCGTGTGCGCTTAGTTAGTACTTGGAATGGAGACTGCCAGGGAACACTAGGCGCTGTAAGCTTTTAAGCTTAAGGCTCCGATTGTGAAGATTGTGGCTACAGTCATTTAAACACAAGAGGAGATCAAAACTTTTTAAAAAATAAACAAATAAACAATAAATGAATAAAAATTAAACAAACAAATAAAAAAACAAACAAACAAAAAACACTGTACAGCCAGTCATTTATTTTGAGTTGTGAGGCTTTTTAGTTTACAAGCAGCTCTGTAACAAGAGTTACTCTTAGAACAGTCATTACAAATAGTCTTCTACAGCCAACAGCCATTGCTTTTGGCCATAGCACTCTTAGGAATCCCGATCGTGTGCGCTTAGTTAGTACTTGGAATGGAGACTGCCAGGGAACACTAGGCGCTGTAAGCTTTTAAGCTTAAGGCTCCGATTGTGAAGATTGTGGCTACAGTCATTTAAACACAAGAGGAGATCAAAACTTTTTAAAAAAGAAACAAATAAACAATAAATGAATAAAAAATAAACAAACAAATAAAAAAACAAACAAACAAAAAACACTGTACAGCCAGTCATTTATTTTGAGTTGTGAGGCTTTTTAGTTTACAAGCAGCTCTGTAACAAGAGTTACTCTTAGAACAGTCATTACAAATAGTCTTCTACAGCCAACAGCCATTGCTTTTGGCCATAGCACTCTTAGGAATCCCGATCGTGTGCGCTTAGTTAGTACTTGGAATGGAGACTGCCAGGGAACACTAGGCGCTGTAAGCTTTTAAGCTTAAGGCTCCGATTGTGAAGATTGTGGCTACAGTCATTTAAACACAAGAGGAGATCAAAACTTTAAAAAAATAAACAAATAAACAATAAATGAATAAAAAATAAACAAACAAATAAAAAAACAAACAAACAAAAAACATTGTACAGCCAGTTATTTATTTTGAGTTGTGAGGCTTTTTAGTTTACAAGCAGCTCTGTAACAGGAGTTACTCTTAGAACAGTCATTACAAATAGTCTTCTACAGCCAACAGCCATTGCTTTTGGCCATAGCACTCTTAGGAATCCCGATCTTGTGCGCTTAGTTAATACTTGGAATGGAGACTGCCAGGGAACACTAGGCGCTGTAAGCTTTTAAGCTTAAGGCTCCGATTGTGAAGATTGTGGCTACAGTCATTTAAACACAAGAGGAGATCAAAACTTTTTAAAAAAGAAACAAATAAACAATAAATGAATAAAAAATAAACAAACAAATAAAAAAACAAACAAACAAAAAACACTGTACAGCCAGTCATTTATTTTGAGTTGTGAGGCTTTTTAGTTTACAAGCAGCTCTGTAACAAGAGTTACTCTTAGAACAGTCATTACAAATAGTCTTCTACAGCCAACAGCCATTGCTTTTGGCCATAGCTCTCTTAGGAATCCCGATCGTGTGCGCTTAGTTAGTACTTGGAATGGAGACTGCCAGGGAACACTAGGCGCTGTAAGCTTTTAAGCTTAAGGCTCCGATTGTGAAGATTGTGGCTACAGTCATTTAAACACAAGAGGAGATCAAAACTTTAAAAAAATAAACAAATAAACAATAAATGAATAAAAAATAAACAAACAAATAAAAAAACAAACAAACAAAAAACATTGTACAGCCAGTCATTTATTTTGAGTTGTGAGGCTTTTTAGTTTACAAGCAGCTCTGTAACAAGACTTACTCTTAGAACAGTCATTACAAATAGTCTTCTACAGCCAACAGCCATTGCTTTTGGCCATAGCACTCTTAGGAATCCCGATCTTGTGCGCTTAGTTAATACTTGGAATGGAGACTGCCAGGGAACACTAGGCGCTGTAAGCTTTTAAGCTTAAGGCTCCGATTGTGAAGATTGTGGCTACAGTCATTTAAACACAAGAGGAGATCAAAACTTTAAAAAAAAAATAAACAAATAAACAATAAATTAATAAAAAATAAACAAACAAATAAAAAAACAAACAAACAAAAAACATTGTACAGCCAGTCATTTATTTTGAGTTGTGAGGCTTTTTAGTTTACAAGCAGCTCTGTAACAAGAGTTACTCTTAGAACAGTCATTACAAATAGTCTTCTACAGCCAACAGCCATCGCTTTTGGCCATAGCACTCTTAGGAATCCCGATCGTGTGCGCTTAGTTAGTACTTGGAATGGAGACTGCCAGGGAACACTAGGCGCTGTAAGCTTTTAAGCTTAAGGCTCCGATTGTGAAGATTGTGGCTACAGTCATTTAAACACAAGAGGAGATCAAAACTTTAAAAAAATAAACAAATAAACAATAAATGAATAAAAAATAAACAAACAAATAAAAAAACAAACAAACAAAAAACATTGTACAGCCAGTCATTTATTTTGAGTTGTGAGGCTTTTTAGTTTACAAGCAGCTCTGTAACAAGACTTACTCTTAGAACAGTCATTACAAATAGTCTTCTACAGCCAACAGCCATTGCTTTTGGCCATAGCACTCTTAGGAATCCCGATCTTGTGCGCTTAGTTAATACTTGGAATGGAGACTGCCAGGGAACACTAGGCGCTGTAAGCTTTTAAGCTTAAGGCTCCGATTGTGAAGATTGTGGCTACAGTCATTTAAACACAAGAGGAGATCAAAACTTTAAAAAAAAAATAAACAAATAAACAATAAATTAATAAAAAATAAACAAACAAATAAAAAAACAAACAAACAAAAAACATTGTACAGCCAGTCATTTATTTTGAGTTGTGAGGCTTTTTAGTTTACAAGCAGCTCTGTAACAAGAGTTACTCTTAGAACAGTCATTACAAATAGTCTTCTACAGCCAACAGCCATCGCTTTTGGCCATAGCACTCTTAGGAATCCCGATCGTGTGCGCTTAGTTAGTACTTGGAATGGAGACTGCCAGGGAACACTAGGCGCTGTAAGCTTTTAAGCTTAAGGCTCCGATTGTGAAGATTGTGGCTACAGTCATTTAAACACAAGAGGAGATCAAAACTTTTTAAAAAATAAACAAATAAACAATAAATGAATAAAAATTAAACAAACAAATAAAAAAACAAACAAACAAAAAACACTGTACAGCCAGTCATTTATTTTGAGTTGTGAGGCTTTTTAGTTTACAAGCAGCTCTGTAACAAGAGTTACTCTTAGAACAGTCATTACAAATAGTCTTCTACAGCCAACAGCCATTGCTTTTGGCCATAGCACTCTTAGGAATCCCGATCGTGTGCGCTTAGTTAGTACTTGGAATGGAGACTGCCAGGGAACACTAGGCGCTGTAAGCTTTTAAGCTTAAGGCTCCGATTGTGAAGATTGTGGCTACAGTCATTTAAACACAAGAGGAGATCAAAACTTTAAAAAAATAAACAAATAAACAATAAATGAATAAAAAATAAACAAACAAATAAAAAAACAAACAAACAAAAAACATTGTACAGCCAGTTATTTATTTTGAGTTGTGAGGCTTTTTAGTTTACAAGCAGCTCTGTAACAGGAGTTACTCTTAGAACAGTCATTACAAATAGTCTTCTACAGCCAACAGCCATTGCTTTTGGCCATAGCACTCTTAGGAATCCCGATCTTGTGCGCTTAGTTAATACTTGGAATGGAGACTGCCAGGGAACACTAGGCGCTGTAAGCTTTTAAGCTTAAGGCTCCGATTGTGAAGATTGTGGCTACAGTCATTTAAACACAAGAGGAGATCAAAACTTTTTAAAAAAGAAACAAATAAACAATAAATGAATAAAAAATAAACAAACAAATAAAAAAACAAACAAACAAAAAACACTGTACAGCCAGTCATTTATTTTGAGTTGTGAGGCTTTTTAGTTTACAAGCAGCTCTGTAACAAGAGTTACTCTTAGAACAGTCATTACAAATAGTCTTCTACAGCCAACAGCCATTGCTTTTGGCCATAGCACTCTTAGGAATCCCGATCGTGTGCGCTTAGTTAGTACTTGGAATGGAGACTGCCAGGGAACACTAGGCGCTGTAAGCTTTTAAGCTTAAGGCTCCGATTGTGAAGATTGTGGCTACAGTCATTTAAACACAAGAGGAGATCAAAACTTTAAAAAAATAAACAAATAAGCAATAAATGAATAAAAAATAAACAAACAAATAAAAAAACAAACAAACAAAAAACATTGTACAGCCAGTCATTTATTTTGAGTTGTGAGGCTTTTTAGTTTACAAGCAGCTCTGTAACAAGACTTACTCTTAGAACAGTCATTACAAATAGTCTTCTACAGCCAACAGCCATTGCTTTTGGCCATAGCACTCTTAGGAATCCCGATCTTGTGCGCTTAGTTAATACTTGGAATGGAGACTGCCAGGGAACACTAGGCGCTGTAAGCTTTTAAGCTTAAGGCTCCGATTGTGAAGATTGTGGCTACAGTCATTTAAACACAAGAGGAGATCAAAACTTTTTAAAAAAGAAACAAATAAACAATAAATGAATAAAAAATAAACAAACAAATAAAAAAACAAACAAACAAAAAACACTGTACAGCCAGTCATTTATTTTGAGTTGTGAGGCTTTTTAGTTTACAAGCAGCTCTGTAACAAGAGTTACTCTTAGAACAGTCATTACAAATAGTCTTCTACAGCCAACAGCCATTGCTTTTGGCCATAGCACTCTTAGGAATCCCGATCGTGTGCGCTTAGTTAGTACTTGGAATGGAGACTGCCAGGGAACACTAGGCGCTGTAAGCTTTTAAGCTTAAGGCTCCGATTGTGAAGATTGTGGCTACAGTCATTTAAACACAAGAGGAGATCAAAACTTTAAAAAAATAAACAAATAAGCAATAAATGAATAAAAAATAAACAAACAAATAAAAAAACAAACAAACAAAAAACATTGTACAGCCAGTCATTTATTTTGAGTTGTGAGGCTTTTTAGTTTACAAGCAGCTCTGTAACAAGACTTACTCTTAGAACAGTCATTACAAATAGTCTTCTACAGCCAACAGCCATTGCTTTTGGCCATAGCACTCTTAGGAATCCCGATCTTGTGCGCTTAGTTAATACTTGGAATGGAGACTGCCAGGGAACACTAGGCGCTGTAAGCTTTTAAGCTTAAGGCTCCGATTGTGAAGATTGTGGCTACAGTCATTTAAACACAAGAGGAGATCAAAACTTTAAAAAAAAAATAAACAAATAAACAATAAATTAATAAAAAATAAACAAACAAATAAAAAAACAAACAAACAAAAAACATTGTACAGCCAGTCATTTATTTTGAGTTGTGAGGCTTTTTAGTTTACAAGCAGCTCTGTAACAAGAGTTACTCTTAGAACAGTCATTACAAATAGTCTTCTACAGCCAACAGCCATCGCTTTTGGCCATAGCACTCTTAGGAATCCCGATCGTGTGCGCTTAGTTAGTACTTGGAATGGAGACTGCCAGGGAACACTAGGCGCTGTAAGCTTTTAAGCTTAAGGCTCCGATTGTGAAGATTGTGGCTACAGTCATTTAAACACAAGAGGAGATCAAAACTTTAAAAAAATAAACAAATAAACAATAAATGAATAAAAAATAAACAAACAAATAAAAAAACAAACAAACAAAAAACATTGTACAGCCAGTCATTTATTTTGAGTTGTGAGGCTTTTTAGTTTACAAGCAGCTCTGTAACAAGACTTACTCTTAGAACAGTCATTACAAATAGTCTTCTACAGCCAACAGCCATTGCTTTTGGCCATAGCACTCTTAGGAATCCCGATCTTGTGCGCTTAGTTAATACTTGGAATGGAGACTGCCAGGGAACACTAGGCGCTGTAAGCTTTTAAGCTTAAGGCTCCGATTGTGAAGATTGTGGCTACAGTCATTTAAACACAAGAGGAGATCAAAACTTTTTAAAAAAGAAACAAATAAACAATAAATGAATAAAAAATAAACAAACAAATAAAAAAACAAACAAACAAAAAACACTGTACAGCCAGTCATTTATTTTGAGTTGTGAGGCTTTTTAGTTTACAAGCAGCTCTGTAACAAGAGTTACTCTTAGAACAGTCATTACAAATAGTCTTCTACAGCCAACAGCCATTGCTTTTGGCCATAGCTCTCTTAGGAATCCCGATCGTGTGCGCTTAGTTAGTACTTGGAATGGAGACTGCCAGGGAACACTAGGCGCTGTAAGCTTTTAAGCTTAAGGCTCCGATTGTGAAGATTGTGGCTACAGTCATTTAAACACAAGAGGAGATCAAAACTTTAAAAAAATAAACAAATAAACAATAAATGAATAAAAAATAAACAAACAAATAAAAAAACAAACAAACAAAAAACATTGTACAGCCAGTCATTTATTTTGAGTTGTGAGGCTTTTTAGTTTACAAGCAGCTCTGTAACAAGACTTACTCTTAGAACAGTCATTACAAATAGTCTTCTACAGCCAACAGCCATTGCTTTTGGCCATAGCACTCTTAGGAATCCCGATCTTGTGCGCTTAGTTAATACTTGGAATGGAGACTGCCAGGGAACACTAGGCGCTGTAAGCTTTTAAGCTTAAGGCTCCGATTGTGAAGATTGTGGCTACAGTCATTTAAACACAAGAGGAGATCAAAACTTAAAAAAAAAAATAAACAAATAAACAATAAATTAATAAAAAATAAACAAACAAATAAAAAAACAAACAAACAAAAAACATTGTACAGCCAGTCATTTATTTTGAGTTGTGAGGCTTTTTAGTTTACAAGCAGCTCTGTAACAAGAGTTACTCTTAGAACAGTCATTACAAATAGTCTTCTACAGCCAACAGCCATCGCTTTTGGCCATAGCACTCTTAGGAATCCCGATCGTGTGCGCTTAGTTAGTACTTGGAATGGAGACTGCCAGGGAACACTAGGCGCTGTAAGCTTTTAAGCTTAAGGCTCCGATTGTGAAGATTGTGGCTACAGTCATTTAAACACAAGAGGAGATCAAAACTTTAAAAAAATAAACAAATAAACAATAAATGAATAAAAAATAAACAAACAAATAAAAAAACAAACAAACAAAAAACATTGTACAGCCAGTCATTTATTTTGAGTTGTGAGGCTTTTTAGTTTACAAGCAGCTCTGTAACAAGACTTACTCTTAGAACAGTCATTACAAATAGTCTTCTACAGCCAACAGCCATTGCTTTTGGCCATAGCACTCTTAGGAATCCCGATCTTGTGCGCTTAGTTAATACTTGGAATGGAGACTGCCAGGGAACACTAGGCGCTGTAAGCTTTTAAGCTTAAGGCTCCGATTGTGAAGATTGTGGCTACAGTCATTTAAACACAAGAGGAGATCAAAACTTTAAAAAAAAAATAAACAAATAAACAATAAATTAATAAAAAATAAACAAACAAATAAAAAAACAAACAAACAAAAAACATTGTACAGCCAGTCATTTATTTTGAGTTGTGAGGCTTTTTAGTTTACAAGCAGCTCTGTAACAAGAGTTACTCTTAGAACAGTCATTACAAATAGTCTTCTACAGCCAACAGCCATCGCTTTTGGCCATAGCACTCTTAGGAATCCCGATCGTGTGCGCTTAGTTAGTACTTGGAATGGAGACTGCCAGGGAACACTAGGCGCTGTAAGCTTTTAAGCTTAAGGCTCCGATTGTGAAGATTGTGGCTACAGTCATTTAAACACAAGAGGAGATCAAAACTTTTTAAAAAATAAACAAATAAACAATAAATGAATAAAAATTAAACAAACAAATAAAAAAACAAACAAACAAAAAACACTGTACAGCCAGTCATTTATTTTGAGTTGTGAGGCTTTTTAGTTTACAAGCAGCTCTGTAACAAGAGTTACTCTTAGAACAGTCATTACAAATAGTCTTCTACAGCCAACAGCCATTGCTTTTGGCCATAGCACTCTTAGGAATCCCGATCGTGTGCGCTTAGTTAGTACTTGGAATGGAGACTGCCAGGGAACACTAGGCGCTGTAAGCTTTTAAGCTTAAGGCTCCGATTGTGAAGATTGTGGCTACAGTCATTTAAACACAAGAGGAGATCAAAACTTTAAAAAAATAAACAAATAAACAATAAATGAATAAAAAATAAACAAACAAATAAAAAAACAAACAAACAAAAAACATTGTACAGCCAGTTATTTATTTTGAGTTGTGAGGCTTTTTAGTTTACAAGCAGCTCTGTAACAGGAGTTACTCTTAGAACAGTCATTACAAATAGTCTTCTACAGCCAACAGCCATTGCTTTTGGCCATAGCACTCTTAGGAATCCCGATCTTGTGCGCTTAGTTAATACTTGGAATGGAGACTGCCAGGGAACACTAGGCGCTGTAAGCTTTTAAGCTTAAGGCTCCGATTGTGAAGATTGTGGCTACAGTCATTTAAACACAAGAGGAGATCAAAACTTTTTAAAAAAGAAACAAATAAACAATAAATGAATAAAAAATAAACAAACAAATAAAAAAACAAACAAACAAAAAACACTGTACAGCCAGTCATTTATTTTGAGTTGTGAGGCTTTTTAGTTTACAAGCAGCTCTGTAACAAGAGTTACTCTTAGAACAGTCATTACAAATAGTCTTCTACAGCCAACAGCCATTGCTTTTGGCCATAGCACTCTTAGGAATCCCGATCGTGTGCGCTTAGTTAGTACTTGGAATGGAGACTGCCAGGGAACACTAGGCGCTGTAAGCTTTTAAGCTTAAGGCTCCGATTGTGAAGATTGTGGCTACAGTCATTTAAACACAAGAGGAGATCAAAACTTTAAAAAAATAAACAAATAAGCAATAAATGAATAAAAAATAAACAAACAAATAAAAAAACAAACAAACAAAAAACATTGTACAGCCAGTCATTTATTTTGAGTTGTGAGGCTTTTTAGTTTACAAGCAGCTCTGTAACAAGACTTACTCTTAGAACAGTCATTACAAATAGTCTTCTACAGCCAACAGCCATTGCTTTTGGCCATAGCACTCTTAGGAATCCCGATCTTGTGCGCTTAGTTAATACTTGGAATGGAGACTGCCAGGGAACACTAGGCGCTGTAAGCTTTTAAGCTTAAGGCTCCGATTGTGAAGATTGTGGCTACAGTCATTTAAACACAAGAGGAGATCAAAACTTTAAAAAAAAAATAAACAAATAAACAATAAATTAATAAAAAATAAACAAACAAATAAAAAAACAAACAAACAAAAAACATTGTACAGCCAGTCATTTATTTTGAGTTGTGAGGCTTTTTAGTTTACAAGCAGCTCTGTAACAAGAGTTACTCTTAGAACAGTCATTACAAATAGTCTTCTACAGCCAACAGCCATCGCTTTTGGCCATAGCACTCTTAGGAATCCCGATCGTGTGCGCTTAGTTAGTACTTGGAATGGAGACTGCCAGGGAACACTAGGCGCTGTAAGCTTTTAAGCTTAAGGCTCCGATTGTGAAGATTGTGGCTACAGTCATTTAAACACAAGAGGAGATCAAAACTTTAAAAAAATAAACAAATAAACAATAAATGAATAAAAAATAAACAAACAAATAAAAAAACAAACAAACAAAAAACATTGTACAGCCAGTCATTTATTTTGAGTTGTGAGGCTTTTTAGTTTACAAGCAGCTCTGTAACAAGACTTACTCTTAGAACAGTCATTACAAATAGTCTTCTACAGCCAACAGCCATTGCTTTTGGCCATAGCACTCTTAGGAATCCCGATCTTGTGCGCTTAGTTAATACTTGGAATGGAGACTGCCAGGGAACACTAGGCGCTGTAAGCTTTTAAGCTTAAGGCTCCGATTGTGAAGATTGTGGCTACAGTCATTTAAACACAAGAGGAGATCAAAACTTTAAAAAAAAATAAACAAATAAACAATAAATTAATAAAAAATAAACAAACAAATAAAAAAACAAACAAACAAAAAACATTGTACAGCCAGTCATTTATTTTGAGTTGTGAGGCTTTTTAGTTTACAAGCAGCTCTGTAACAAGAGTTACTCTTAGAACAGTCATTACAAATAGTCTTCTACAGCCAACAGCCATTGCTTTTGGCCATAGCACTCTTAGGAATCCCGATCTTGTGCGCTTAGTTAATACTTGGAATGGAGACTGCCAGGGAACACTAGGCGCTGTAAGCTTTTAAGCTTAAGGCTCCGATTGTGAAGATTGTGGCTACAGTCATTTAAACACAAGAGGAGATCAAAACTTTAAAAAAAAAATAAACAAATAAACAATAAATTAATAAAAAATAAACAAACAAATAAAAAAACAAACAAACAAAAAACATTGTACAGCCAGTCATTTATTTTGAGTTGTGAGGCTTTTTAGTTTACAAGCAGCTCTGTAACAAGAGTTACTCTTAGAACAGTCATTACAAATAGTCTTCTACAGCCAACAGCCATCGCTTTTGGCCATAGCACTCTTAGGAATCCCGATCGTGTGCGCTTAGTTAGTACTTGGAATGGAGACTGCCAGGGAACACTAGGCGCTGTAAGCTTTTAAGCTTAAGGCTCCGATTGTGAAGATTGTGGCTACAGTCATTTAAACACAAGAGGAGATCAAAACTTTAAAAAAATAAACAAATAAACAATAAATGAATAAAAAATAAACAAACAAATAAAAAAACAAACAAACAAAAAACATTGTACAGCCAGTCATTTATTTTGAGTTGTGAGGCTTTTTAGTTTACAAGCAGCTCTGTAACAGGAGTTACTCTTAGAACAGTCATTACAAATAGTCTTCTACAGCCAACAGCCATTGCTTTTGGCCATAGCACTCTTAGGAATCCCGATCTTGTGCGCTTAGTTAATACTTGG
>NW_027100949.1:0-20526 GCF_029633855.1 Hoplias malabaricus
ACACACTCTATCAGATTAGAGAGAGAGAGAGAGAAATAGAGAGAGAGAGAGAGAGAGAGATAGAGAGATAGAGAGTGAGAGAAATAGAGAGAGAGAGAGAGAGAAATAGAGAGAGAGAGAGAGAGAGAGAGAGAGAGAGAGAGAGAGAAATAAAGAGAGAGAGAGAGAGAAATAGAGAGAGAGTGAGAGAAATAGAGAGAGAGAGAGAGAAAACTACAGAGAGAGAAAGTGAGAAAGACAGAAAGAAAGAGACAGAGAGCCACAACACACACACACACACACACACACATACAGAGAGAGAGAGAGAGCAACACTGTGTGTGTGTGTGTGTGTGATTCATATGGAAATCCATTCTCCTGGGAAGTTTATGTTGAAGCCCCTGAATGGTGACTCTCCTTGTGCTAAACATAGCGATTAAAGACCATCCGTCTCCCTCAGAGCGACAGTCTCTGTAAATACAAACGGTCTGAACAGAGTCACACGCATCTCAGAGGAGTCAGTCAGCGATTCAGACCCTAAATCAAAAAGAATTTCACTTTATTCCTGCTTCTGGACTGATCCCTGCTGTCACTGTGGCTCCTAATAATATGATTCTTGACAGTATTTCTACCTCATTACCCTCAGGGCAATAAATACTTAACTGTTCTTGTTAAATGTCATATAGAAACTCGTTATTGTTAATCACACGTGTGTTAATCACTTAACACACTCTATCAGATTGCTGCTCTTGCACATAGACCCCTCTCACTTTTATTATCTTATGAGGATCAATAACGTCTTATATATATATTAGCCACACAAGCTGAACATTTAAAACCAAGGCCATAAGCACCCATTCCTGGGGTGGGGGAAACCTGCTTTACTTCCCCTGTGTAGTACCTTCAGGTTAATTGTCTGCAGCCGATTTCTGCCTGTAATTAACAGACTGCAATTTCTGCTCAGCTGCTCAGCAGGACTGCGAGCTGCCACATGGTAAAACCTCACATTCTGGTCTGCTCCTGTTTTTCTAAGGATCTGCTTGTTAAATGGAGGCTGTACTTTGGTAAAGTTTATGACCACATAATAAACACAAACATACACACTTTTTTCAGGACTCTAAATTCAGTAAGTGTTAATGATGACATAGTGCTGCAGTGACGAGTTTGGAGATGGAAGGTGAGGCAAAAGGCTCACATTTTATCGTTCATTGCCACCTTAAGCGTTTATTTGACCCGATGAGACTGAAGCACAGAGAGCCACTCATTTGACCGCTGTGATGACCACTCCACACCAGAACCAACATGGGGCTTGGAGTAAAGTCTGTCAGTCAAATGACCGGCTCTCAGCCCTTCTAGTCTTAAACATGTCAATAATTGAGGCTGATGTCTTCCTCCTCAGAATTTTTTCCCTTAAACCTCAAATATTCAAATATGGTTTATGAGGTCAATGTTTGCACCCTTTGTCAGCCTTTTATTTGAATTTTCTGTTCCATCGTTAAAAAAAAAAAAAAAAGGTGACTGTGCGAGGTTAAAGTCATCTTTTAAAAACAGGTTTCATTTTTTAAAAATACTTTACACCTTTTATTACTTCTGTAATAATCACATTTTTTGTATAAATAACCACAAATTTACACCATTTATACTGCCATTTATTCCTTTCTTACTTCCTATAAAACACACAAAACACAAAAGTAACCCTTTCCAACCACGCGTGCTATTTACTGAATTACCAGAAATTCAAACACAAAGGTAAGAGACAAACTGTTGAACAGGGTGTGGCTGAATAAGGTGAATAGCAACGATTGCCGTGTCCTCACACCTAGATCCTGTCTCAAGATGCAGGGTCAAATTAGACCCAAACCCCAGACCCCAGACCCAGACCCAATTCTGACCCAGTTACAGCTTCACTGAACCTACCCAGTGCAGCATGACATTTCAAGTCTCAGTTTCATAAACTTAAATTGCCACTAGGCGTGTCGTACGACAACGGTCACTTGCAGATTTCACAGAGGACATTCCTGTCCAGCTGGGGATCGAAGTAAGAGCTCACTGTGTCAAAAGCGACAGAGACTGAAACACAGTTACCTCACCAGAGTGGGTTTGCATGGAGACTAGGGCATAATCTCAGTGAATACTGCAACCAAATACAATGAAAGGAAAATTATCATCATTATTTTAGATGCTAAGCTTTATAAAAGTCATTAAACCATTACCTTTTTATGATCTGTAATAAATATTATAAAACACTTTGCTTCCTCTAAAATCAAGGGTATTAACAGAGATGTCCCCTCTGTGCTGCAGTAACATTGTCTACTCTTCTTGGCAGCCATTAGATTAAGTTATGGAACATTTCTACAAGGATTCACTAGCAGTCGGCCTCTCAATTTCATCCCAAAACTATTCCATAACTCCAGAGAATGCAGTCCCACCACTACAGCCCAATCCTTAGGGACTGTATCTCAAGCCAGCGATTGGCACTGGGAATAGTGGCCTTTAGCTGAAGTGTACCAGCTCCAGACCTGTGGAGTCTGTACTTCAGACATGTCATACATTAGGACTACCCAAACAGCACCAAAGAGAAGGTGGACATCTCCTTCTTCTTCATGCTTTGAAGCAGAAGAAGGCTACATCATTTTACATGAAGGTTGTGCAAGGAGAGTGTAGAAATGTTTTAGGAAATACGATGTGAAATCAAGTCACCCATTGCCAAAGAAAAACTATAAAAGGGAGCAGGCGCCCCAGGACAGGACTCTAATAAAATGTAAGAGGACCTGATATTTTTGGCACTGGTTGCTTCTCGAACTTTCTGGAAAACAACAGCCAAGTTTTAGAAAGGTCTTCTGCCAGCTGTATCAGCACAGCTCCTCCTCACTGGGGTTTGATTGACAGCTCCCCACAGAGAAATGGCCATCACATCCCAAAAAGGCACATTTATTTATTTATATGAACGTATATTTGTGTGTACATCTTCCTTTTCCTGAAAGTAGAGATGGACAGTATTTAATGGTTCCAGAATTTGATATGAGTCTGTTGTGAAAGGCTTAAAAGACTACAGAAGTAACTCTGTAGTTTACAAAACTGTACCCCTTCCTTAGCCAGGAAGGCAATCCCAGGATGCAATGCAAGAACAACTCCCGTACATTTCACTTTTATTTTTGTGAAACAAATTGAATTATTAAATTATTAAAACTGCAATAAAATGGGAAGATAACAAAATAAACACTAGTTGTGTGCAGTGGGCGCGGTACGGTGGCACAGCAGGTAGTTGTGGGGACCTGGAGGTTGTTGGTTGGAGTCCCGGTCCGGGTGACTGTCTGTGAGGAGTGTGGTGTGTTCTCCCTGTGTCTGCGTGGGTTTCCTCCGGGTGACTGTCTGTGAGGAGTGTGGTGTGTTCCCTCTGTGTCTGCGTGGGTTTCCTCCGGGTGACTGTCTGTGAGGAATGTGGTGTGTTCCCTCTGTGTCTGCGTGGGTTTCCTCCGGGTGACTGTCTGTGAGGAGTGTGGTGTGTTCTCTCTGTGCCTGCGTGGGTTTCCTCTGAATGAATGTCTGTGAGGAGTGTGGTGTGCTCTCCCTGTGTCTGCGTGGGTCTCTTCCAGGTGACTGTCTGTGAGGAGTGTGGTGTGTTCTCCCTGTGTCTGCGTGGGTTTCCTCTGGGTGACTGTCTGTGAGGAGTGTGGTGTGTTCCCTCTGTGTCTGCGTGGGTTTCCTCCGGGTGACTGTCTGTGAGGAATGTGGTGTGTTCCCTCTGTGTCTGCGTGGGTTTCCTCCGGGTGACTGTCTGTGAGGAGTGTGGTGTGTTCTCTCTGTGCCTGCGTGGGTTTCCTCCGGGTGACTGTCTGTGAGGAGTGTGGTGTGTTCCCTCTGTGTCTGCGTGGGTTTCCTCTGGGTGACTGTCTGTGAGGAGTGTGGTGTGTTCTCCCTGTGTCTGCGTGGGTTTCCTACGGGTGTCTGTCTGTGAGGAGTGTGGTGTGTTCTCCCTGTGCCTGCGTGGGTTTCCTCCGGGTGTCTGTCTGTGAGGAGTGTGGTGTGTTCTCCCTGTGTCTGCGTGGGTTTCCCCCCACAGTCTAAAAACATTCGTTGGTAGGTGAAGGACTGGCGCCCCCTCCAGGGTGTATTCCCGCCTTGCGCCCAATGATTCCAGGTAGGCTCTGGACCCACCGCGACCCTGAACTGGATAAGAGTTAGAGACAATGAATGAATGAATGCGTGCAGTGGGCGGGAACAAATCGTGATGCCATCGGTCTCTAATTACAGCGTCTCAATCTGCCTGATGAGAACAGTTGACCGTTAGAACCCTGTGTAATTAAACAGCTGTCTACGCGGTCAGTGCCTAGGAAGCTCACTAGCTTTTAGGCAAGGCCTGTTTCTACAGAGCAAAGCATTTGACATCAAACCCCTCTTAATGACACTGTTTACATCTCATCCATTTAATTATTCATAAGCTTAGACGAACCGGAGAACCTCCCCTTCAGTTGCCCTTGCTCTTGGTGTTGAAAAACTGAACATGGGGCAGATATCAGCTGCTGGTGCTACGTGTGTGTGGTACCATGCCTTGTGCTGTAGCCCCAGCTCAAAGGGCTAAAGCATGTTTTCAAGAGTCTCTCAGGACCATATGAAGTCTAGGCAATGTCTCATTAGCCACACTGAGCCTTTAATGGACTGCATATCATTGTGAGGGAACTCTTGGGAGGTGCTAGTGTCCTGACAGACACACACAGACACACACACACACACACTCTTCAAAGGGTTGGCCTGGTCCTGAAGCAGCTCCGTGTGTGAATGGGGAAAATGACCCCTCCAGAATGTATGTGTGTGAGACAGCGAGAGAGAGAGACCAAGAGAGAGACCAAGAGAGAGACAGAGGTATGTAGGCCATTTCCCATGAATGTTTGCCAGGTTCTGTGGGTTTAATCCTGTGGGAGAAACAGACCCAGTGTGTTTCAGGGCTCTACTTAAGTAACAAGGAATTCTTGCCTCACTCTCTAATGGGAGCGAAAGAACTCCACACCCCCTCCCTTTTCTCCCCAAAAGAACACAGCGGACAGTGGTGTCTCAACCTGTTAATCATCAGAACTGAAAGTCTGTCACTCATTTTCACACGGTTAACATTAACACGTGACAGAGCATGTCTTTGTGAGACGATGTGGTTCATTTAGTACTTCAGTAAAGTAAGTGCTGATTTGGCTGGGAGCCAGTCAGGGCCTAATCCCGCCTGCCGTCTCTCTGTTAGCAGCCAAGCTGTGGCTCAAAGTCCCTTGAGGTGGTGACACGGTTTGACCCTGTTTTTGAAAAGGTCCCTCAATAAGAAGAAAATGTACCTGTTGAATCAGTTTTCGCTCGGTTCTCCTTCACGTTTTCTCCGTTTTTACTCAGTTCTCTTATTTCTCTGCACTCGTTGTGTCTGTTTTGCTGCATACCCTTGTATCTGTTCACTCACTTAAATGTAGATCCAGTGCTGTGATTGGAGAGACTCAGATGCGGGGGTGGGGCAATACTAAAGTCTCCGCCCTTGTTGTTTAAAGTGGATCAGAATTGGAACAACTCATTTCTTTCTCATGATTTTTGACGTAGGCAGCCCCTGAGTAATTGGCTGGGTGGTCTTTTTTCACAGTGTGTGAGTGGGTTTCCTCCTGGTGACTGTCTGTGAGGAGTGTGGTGTGTTCTCCCTGTGTGTGAGTGGGTACACTCCAGATCCCAATTGTAACTGTTTGACTTATGGGGGTGGGGGGGGTGGGGGGGTCAACCTGCCATGGCTCCTGAACCTTTTCTGACCCCTTAATGAACTTAATAAAACACAAAGAATTCTTATCTCAATGCACTCAGAGACATACCCAAGTCAAACAAGACTAAGCCTGTGTCAAAACAGTTGTGACAGACTTGTTTTCTGTTCCTGACGATAACAAGAGTCTCAGAAGTCCTTCAGCCTTTACATTTGTGGTTTGTAGTCGTTTGTTAATTGAATGGCAGTGTTTTATTTCAATAAAACTTTCAGAAAATAAATTTAAGGGCTGCAAAATGTGGTGTTGCTGTCACACATCTCCGGAGTCTTGGGTTCTTGGGTTCAGTCCCCACCTTGGGTCACTGCGCGAGGAGTGCGGTGTGTGTTCTCCCTGTGTCTGTGTGGGTATCTTCCAACAGCCCAAACATATATGTTGGTAGGTGGAGTGGCTGTGTGACACAGACCACAGGTGTGAGTGACTGGGTGAGTGTATGATGCCCTGAGGTGGATCGAATCCTCACTGCAGGTTTAGCCACCATCATAAACATAGTTTTATTTACAGCCATGTGCTGCTGTAAGCCTCGTTTATTACATGAAGATATGTACATGGCATATGTATCTGCACTGCTTTGCTGGACCTAGACCTTTGTAATCCACAACAAGTTCAAAGACAGCTAAAAAATGGAATTAAAGATCAGTATAAAATCAGTGTAAACAATTGTAAACTCTCAGGCTGTGGCTGTGCTCTGGTGTTTAGAGAGAGGTGAGGGATTCATCGTCGTACTCAGCCGCCAGTGGTCATTGAGTTAAAAAGAGCGTGAATGCTGAATTCTCATAAATCGAATGTGGGAGGTTTTACAGAGGGATGTCAAGGCCTTTTTTAATGGAGTGAATATAATAGCTCTGCAGTGTGGAGGAGTTGGGAGGACTGATTTCGGATCGAGTTTCTGCAGGTTTATGATGGTCATGGTTGGTGCTAAGCATTTTTTTCTTATATAAAACAAGCGCACACACACTTTTCTCATAAGATTAGTTACTAGTGATGATTGACAGTGTGTTTCCTTTGATTTGATCTATTTTAACGTTTTGATATTTGCCTTATTTTTCCTCTGGGATTTTACATTCATGGCTCGGTAAAATAAACTGTTTAATACACGCTAAACACCAATGCTGTTTCACCTCGTACCTCTCCTGACGAGTTTGAAAGCCTGTAAAGTCCACAGTGAATGCTGTAAAAATCCCCACAAAGGGGTCTGTGATGTAAAGAAGCCGTGACTGACCAGTGGTCAGGACGCCCAGCAGGATACAGGAGATTAGCAGGTACTGAAATAACAGCATTAACCCTCACCGTTGCAAATTTGCTTCATGCTCTGGAAATACATCCCCAGCTTCCCGGCGACACGTGGTAGACGTATATTTTTGGCACTCAATGCTGCTTCGCTGTTCTCCCTCTGACTTGTGTCCTACACTTTACTCGTGCCTTGGGTTTAATATAACGTCACGTAGAGAGTCTGGTCTCATGTTGAAATAGCACTGTCTCTTTGCTTTCCTTTAAAACACAATACTGAGTGCAGGCTTTTGTAAGAGGAGTTTTTGGGATCTTAAATAAATGTCTGTGACCTGCTTTGGTCAAAACACCACAGTGGTTAAACTTAACAGCAGTGTTCTCCCCCTGTGTAAACAGCCCTGTTCAGAATGTCCGCTTTCAGCACCTGTTCCTTTAAATGGTAACGAGCCGCTCGCTGTTCACCCCGACCCCGAGCGCACAGCAGTGAGGAGCGAGGAGCAGAAGCTCTGGTTTTTAGCTGTTTTTGCTCGGTCCTCTCTCTTCTCTGTTCTTGTTTTCTGTTTTTACTCAAACATAAATACATAGAAAAACCTCTACTAATGAACAAACCAGGCATTTGAATATTTTTTGCCTCCACCAACGAACCATGATTCTAGAAACGAACCCGAGCCTCCGCCGAGCCGGCGGCTGGAAATGGGCACTGACCCCAATCAGCGAGTCTCCCAGCGCCCAGACTTGAGTGAGCTTTTAAGATTAGCAAATTGTAGCTTTAGCAATTTAGCATTAGTGTAAATAGCAGACATTGAAATTCGTGCTAAGTTAAGCCGTATCTATGCTTCGTCTCCCCACATTCACCACCTACTCTCCGTTATTCCACCCCCCACCACCTCCCGTCATACAGCGAGTGCCTGTGTTACTCCTCCAGCCAGTCGTCACGTCTTCAAGGTAGCGCTGTGTAACCACTTACAACTTTATTATTTCTTTTTTATTACTGTTACCACTGTATTTCTCTTTTATTTTTAGTAAAGCTACATGTATTTTTTTACTAATTTGAGAGTGTTGTAAACATATATCAGTGCAAAAAGGGTGACTTTCGGGGTGGGGGCTGGAACACATTAATTGCTTTTCCATTATTTTAAATGGGGAAAATTGACTCGAGAAATGAACTTTTCCACTTACGAATCGGGTCACGGAATGGATCAAGTTTGTAAGTAGAGGTTCCACTGTACAGAGAAATTTGCTGCATTTAGTCTCATCTCATTTTTGTGCTCTCATGAACAAATGGTCCAGTGCTGTTTTCTGATTAGCCCAAATACTATAGACTGGGTGGTCTTGTTTCACTATGTGTTGGTTCGTGGGCTATAGGTCCCTACATTAATGTTCACATGCTCTGAACAAATGAGTTTTATCATTAAAAAAATAATAATAATAATGAAAATGAAGATTTAGACACATTTTCTGTGCAACGATGTCAAGCACATTATAGCAATAATAATTAGAGAACTGACAGTATGTAGCGAATACACAACAACGTAAGGACATAAGTACGTGTGGATTTGATTCACTGTGTGTGATTTATTCGATGAGCGACACTTGATTAAGTTTCCATAAATCATAACGTGGTTTTGGATGTGAAGTGACAGATTGCCTGTGGAATTTATGGCTTTCATAAGGTTTGATATTTGCAGTTCAGGGGGATCTTAATGAGAACCACTGTGCCTAAAGTCAACTGTTTGCCCAGAAGATTAGATGTGATGCCTTTGGGAAGATGCTTTGTAATTGGAATGTGTTTCACATTAGTGTGTTTTGTTTAACTGTGACAGATCCTTCTTTCACACCCATATCCCCACAGTGCATGTGTTTATCCCATTGGTTTTGCATTCAAAACAAAATAAAAACTCATTTAAATGGCATGAAACTGAAAGTCACTCCCTACTGTCACATTTTGTAGAACCCTCTCAAAGACCCCTAGCCCTAGTCTCACTTTGCTGGACTCTGTAGGGATGGTCAGGGACCTTTTCAGCCCCAGTGCGGCCACTCACAGGCAAAATAACCAAGCACAGTCTTGCAGATTTGACATTGACATATACAGTAGATGGTAGTGTCAGTTCTTTCATCCACGAAAGAGGTGAAAACATCAGTTTGCGGTAGTCAAAACATTAAAGTCATTCTTTACATTTACAAATACAGGTACAATAGCCTGGAAGAATTATGAAATGCAATTTCAGCCAGCCCCAAAGTGGACAATACCGTTTCTAGTCTTGTCTGACTGCCTCACTCCAATAACTGGTCATACCTTCATTAAGACAGCACTTCTGCAATGACGGCACTGTACCTTAAAACAACACTAAATACAGTTTCAAAATCAAAATGCTGTCACGCCCTTGTCCTGTCGTGTCTGCTTTCCCTGCCATGTGCTCTCTTAGCACATGGCTCTGTTTGTTATTGTCCGTGTCTCCGCCCTCGTCCTCGTCAGTCTCGTTGGTGATCCGTCCCCCTCGTTATCTGTTCCAGGTGTGTCTTGTCTGTGTAAGGTATTTAAGTTCCCCTGTGTCACTCCCGTATTGTCGGTCATTTGTACCGTTTCGGTCCCTGTTGTTACCTTTGTCATTTTATCAAGTCTGTCTGTCTCTACTGTTCCTCGTTTCGTTTCCTCTGTCGTGATTTGTCATCGTGTTTCCTTTCTTTTGAAGTCTATCTGTTTTGTATGGTTTTGTTTAAATAAGGTTCGCTGTGTTTTTAGCGCGTGTCCGCCTCCGTCAGTCCACCCCACGATTCGTGATGAATGCTTCACTGAGCTGTAACAAGGAGGACAGAGCCTCTGTTTGTGCTGGTCCAGGCCCAGCACTGTAGAAACTGCACTATGTAATTTTAAGGCAGGAAGGAAACAAGCCTCCCTCTCTATTGAAGGGTATAACTCGTTTACAAGATGCTTGAACAAACTACACATTGTGCTGCCTGATTTGCTTAAAATAAACCATATACACATGTTAAAATAAGAGAGGAAATTCATGTAGAGTTTCTGACCTTGCTTTCTTCGGTTAACAATGGTTTAAAAAAAAATATAATAATAAAAATTAAATACAAAACATTGTGCCTGTTGTCATCCTTTGTCCCAGAGTGTTTTTTTGGAAAGTGGTGAATCGTCGCTGCTCTGAAATAAAGCTCCTTTTGGGAGTTCTTTAAAACATGCAGACATTCTTCGCATTTTCCCGCATTGTGCATCTTCTCTCCAAGCATCTGTTCTCCATTTTCACATATGCATGAATAACAGACTCAAACAGCCTTGTCCCCCTGTGAGGGTCTTCAGAATGACGTCCAGCGCATCCTTCGGCTGCTGCTTCTTCAGATGTGCGTCTGCGGGCTCTTCCGCTCAGGTTTCAGGGTGTTTGTGTTTCTAAGGCTCAAGGCCTGAATGGATGGAGCTGTGTTTGTTGGTGTTCCTGGACGCACACGCAAAGTCCAATCTCTTCTCACAACAAGAGATTCAGAGATCTTTGAAACCTTAGACGGTGGGGGAAAAGACGGACTACCTCGGTTCGAAACAAATGCATCTCATACTCAATGCCTCCTGATGAAAATGACTTGTGGAGGATTCTTTTCACCTTCTGCCAAGGCTCTGATAAGAATCACTTCATAAATCAGCTGCTGCTGTTTGGCAATCTGAGCACTGCGCATATTAAAAACCACTTTAATAAAGTGTTTATTTGGTGGAGTCGTCTAGTTGTCTGTCACACAGCTCCAGGGCCTCTGGGTCCTGGGTTTAAACGTTGTCTATAAGGCATGAGTGTGTAAATGACAGGCCGAGTGTGCCGAAGTGTCTAGTCCACAGGCCGAGTGTGTGGTACCCAGTGATCGACTGAAACCCTAGGGTCTAGGGTGTAAATCACCCCTTGAAACGACCTGTGCCTGGTGATTGACATTGAATGACAGAATAAACACAACCAAATTCCAACATTGGAATTAGAATAAATCACTGTGGGCTTTTATTGTCCCCCTGAATCCATTTTTAGAGCTCACCTCTATTCAATTACTCTCTGAAATGGTCAGTAGATGACGCATGTACCAATATTATCAGCAGTGACAGCCCTGATGAGTCCAAACAAATGCTTGCTGATCTCACTCCTGTCAGTAAAGGATTTGACCCCCCACCTCA
Organism: Hoplias malabaricus; assembly: GCF_029633855.1. NCBI lineage: Eukaryota > Metazoa > Chordata > Actinopteri > Characiformes > Erythrinidae > Hoplias > Hoplias malabaricus. The sequence continues at coordinate 11,142 of NW_027100949.1, forward strand.
TAGCACCCCCCGTTTTTATGAGTACATTCCTAAAGCTTGTAGCTCACATCTGGACTCGGCTTGACCTGCCGAGTGCGGCCGTACTGCTCCGTATCCATCACAACTTTTTCTTGGCAATGTGCTGGGGTTGGGGGAGGTCGCTCTTTCGTGCCTTGAAATAGTTGATAAATTCTCGATTTCAAGCTTTCCCCCCCACAGCCTGCCAAGAATCAGGGGCATTGCAGTTCAGTCCCCTGTGGGGTGTATTGCACTGCAGACTGTCTGTGATCCCACCCCCAGCCAAGTAACCCCGCTCCACTGCCTTTACTGTAACAGGCCTTGTGTAACATCAGTCAGCTGCTTTTATCAGTGCTCAGTGCATTTGACTTGAACATATGGCCAGTTGGTTTTAAACTGGTGATGAATGGGGCAGCAGATGACAAGATTAAACATGTACACTGGAGTTTAATTCCCAGCTTGAGCAGGAAAACCACACTATACTGAGTAGAAGTCTTCAGGCAATACACTATATTCACATTAGGAGGCGTCAAGTCACTCATGGTGCCCCACGTTTGTCTGTTGAGGGTGTATTTATCATGTCCTCACTTGTGGATGTGTACGGTGCATCAGTAATTGTTCAGAACAGCATCAAACACTGCATTTATCTACCTCTGTATGTATAACACTAAGTGCTATAAAACATACAAGGCCTAAAGTCCAGCTCCCAAAGACCTGGTGGAGGTCACGTTCCTCTCTGGTGCTTAAGTCAAGTCATATTTGTGTGTGTAGTGCTTTTTTACAAACAGGTGTCACAAAGCAGGTGTGCAGACATCAAACGTTAACCCTAGTTGAGCAGCCAAGGGCAAAAGTGGCAAGAACACTCCCTCAGAGCTGGAGGAACCCAAGACTTAAAAAGGGAGACATGTCCTCCTTTGGTCAAACAGATTGTAAACAGGGTGTTTTTATAAAAAGAAGAGTCTACAGAGTCTTAATTTAAAAAATACAAGTAGAAGCAGCCTTCTGAAGTGAAGGTGTGGGGTGTAGCAGATGCTGGGAATAAAAGGGCAGATAACTGGCCTTCTATCAGCATCCTGTCCGACAGGAGGTCAGTCATTGACTCAAAGGGGGTAGAGAGATGGTATTAGTTCATAAGCAGACAATTCAACACTTTGTTTCTAGCCTAAATTTAAAGATTGTTTTTGATCAGTGAGGTATAGTGCATATGTCCAATCACAATAAACTTAGTCACCATAGTCTTATGTACAAGTAAATGTACATAGTAGATTATGGGTCTCCACTTAGCTACTGACTTTGGACAAAAAAAAGAAAGAAAAAAAAATACCATAAAGAAAATGGTACATATAATTTGTACATAAACGAACCAATAAATTCACAGCAGCAGCAGGAGGACGCCTGGCATGGTCATGTGGACTGACAGCTAGAGCAGAGAGAGACAGCTGTTTGTGAAATAAACTCAGCATTATTATCCAGTGATTTCATTCGTCTTCTGAGGCTGGTCATGTGACCCTGCCACCATGTTGTTTCATTGCATTTTACAGACACTATGTTCCCACTTTACAGCTCTCTCTTCACTCTAAGTCACGGCACTATTTGTATTGACTGAGAGAAGGATTTGGCCTGGAATGTGACGTCCCTTTGATTTCTCTGGTGTTTGGCAAAGGACTGCGTTGGAGGGTCCTGTCCAGTGTGTGAAACATTAGCGCTCATTTCCCTCTTCAGTTCCAGAGGAGAGTTGTGTTGATGCTGTACAGGGTGATGATCTGAACAGCACTGGATTTTAATGTTTACTACAAGCAAAAGGCTGCAAATCATTCTCTTCTGGAAAGTGGATGCTTTCCAAACCCAAAAGCCCCAGCTAAAGCCATATAGGAAGTGTTTACATTATTACCCCAGCTATATATTTTCGAAGGGTCCAGCAAGGGCACGAAAAAGCATCATAATCATTTGTCAGCACCCCAGTCCATGTGGGTTTACAGAGCAGAACAGATGCTGCAAACTCTCCCATGAGCTCTTTTGCCCCAGAGCAGCGCAGACAAACTAGACAGAAACATTCCAGAAATAACTCACGTTATTCACTTCTCACCATCCATTATTTTGATCTACAGCCTGTATGGTTTATTTCACAGCATACGTTTGCATTACGACTTGGAGTCTTATTGACATAGCATGGGGGTTATACACCCAAGTGGGCAGTGTTGTGCCCCATGTGACCTAAACGCTTTCAAAACAGGAAGGCCCTTGGATTAGACTCCTAATCTTAGACACTAGATACGTTGAAACAAATCACGCAGAAAAAAACTCAGTGAAACCTCAACGGTGGAATCTGCCTCATGTCCATAGTTTTATAGCACAACGGGAACATGAGGAGACTTGTGATACTCATGCTGTTTAAAACTTAACTTTTATTAGAGTCTTAAATTTACTATGAAATCTCTCCCTGACCAGAGTGAATTTTACAGCACTGAGTGACCCCGCGGTCACAGTGTAGGCAAGTAAAACCTGCCAGGTGCAGGAACTTATTCAAATGAAAGAGGAAAAAGAGACAAGAACAATTTTGCTTCATCTAGATGAACTTTAGTCAAAAAGAGTTTTGAAGTTTGAAAATGGGAGTCAAAAGAAAAGCAGAGGGCATGGATATATGCACTTCTGAAAGAATTCATTCATTCTTTCATTATCTGTAACTGCTTATCCAGTTCAGGGTCGCGGTGGGTCCGTAACCTACCCGGAATCATTGGGCGCAAGGCAGGAATACACCCTGGAGGGCGTGCCAGTCCTTCACAAAGCAACACACACTCACACATACGGACACTTCTGAGTCGCTAATCCACCTACCAATGTGTGTTTTTGGACTGTGGTAGAAGACCGGAGCACCCAGAGGAAACCCACTCAGACACAGGGAGAACACACCAACTCCTCACATGCAGTCACCCGGAGGAAACCCATGCAGACACAGAAAGAACACACCACACTCCTCACAGTCACCCGGAGAAAACCCCACACAGACACAGGGAGAACACACCACACTCCTCACAGTCACCCGGAGAAAACCCACACAGACACAGGGAGAACACACCACACTCCTCACAGACAGTCACCCGGAGGAAACCCACGCAGACACAGGGAGAACACACCACACTCCTCACATACAGTCACCCGGAGGAAACCCATGCAGACACAGAAAGAACACACCACACTCCTCACAGTCACCCGGAGGAAACCCACACAGACACAGGGAGAACACACCACACTCCTCACAGACAGTCACCCGGAGGAAACCCACGCAGACACAGGGACAACACACCACACTCCTCACAGACAGTCACCTGGAGGAAACCCACGCAGACACAGGGACAACACACCACACTCCTCACAGACAGTCACCCGGAGGAAACCCACGCAGACACAGGGAGAACACACCACACTCCTCACAGACAGTCACCCGGAGGAAACCCACGCAGACACAGGGAGAACACACCACACTCCTCACAGACAGTCACCCGGAGGAAACCCACGCAGACACAGGAAGAACACTTCTGAAAGAATATTATATATAATAACAACAGTCAGCCTTTCTGCATTTACATTAAACATTAGATTACAAAAAACAAACAAACGTAATAAATTAATAAAAGCCAAACAATCAAGCCAGGTATTGTTAGGTAACAACAGCTCTTTGCTGAATGCCAACATTCCAAGGCCATTCCAAGGAATAGTGAGGAGTGAGGGACGTATGTTACGTTCATAATATGAATGCACATGAACGTTTTCTGACTCTTGAGACTATTTGAAAGAGAGGGATGTGCTGGTCACAGTTTGTGTGATTTACTGCTGTGCCACTGGGAGATGAATTGAGTCAACAATGTTTGTATACGATTGAAAGGAAAGGTGGGGAAGCCCAAACAGAGGACTGTCACAACAACGTGTCTGAACAAAACAGGATGAGGCTGTAAAGAATGTAACACAAATTAGAGAAAATAAATTTAACACAAAAACACAGACCAGGGAGGTCAGAAGTCTTCTTTTGTTTGATCTTTCCTCTTAGGTTTTGCTTGAAGACATTTTACTTTCTTTTTATTTCAGCCATCTTCTATACTTTTATTGTATATTCTTATACACTTTTCAAAAGTTTGTCTTTCTTTTCAGTTCTTTAAACATTTTGGCTATTTACCCTTTTTCCTTCTTTTTTTTTCTTTTCATTTTTCTTTTCTTTTGCCAAACAGGCCTTTAATACCATACCGGTCACCCCCTCTACAAAGGTGTGCGGAGAGTGTTGTTTGCCATGTCCTTAAAGGCTAAGCACCACTTAATGGACCTCCATGAATATTTCACATTATATTAGTTACTGACATATATAAGTATGAATTAAAATGAAAATAGCAGCTTAATTTGCTTTAAAACCGACAATTTTATTAAATTGACGGAAAAACCCGAGCTCGCTACGGAAATTCTGAACGCAACCGTGACGTCACTGGTGGACAACAGCTGAACAACGCCGCGGTAAAACACCGTTATGACTGACTGTTATGACAGTATCTAGCTAAATAACCAACATTATTCATGACAATAGCCTAGCAATAAGCTAAACTCAAATGTAGAGGTACCGTTTTTCTTGTAAATGTGATCGAAGTCGAACTCGAATTCATCCGACACTATAAACCTCCGTAATGCAGCTACGTAGCCGAGTATAATCTGAGACACCGAGTTTAGCAAGTCATGCTAACGTTAACTAACACCAACTAAAACAGGCGAAGTAAGTGTCCTCACCCTGTTTACCTCCATGTTACAGAGGCTCTTGAACACCTTTCGTTGGTGTCCTTACATGCCCATATTGTTGGAAAAGCGCCAGTGAAATGAGCTACAGATAACGGAGTGAGCGGATGGTCCTTTCCAAAGTGCCCGTTTAAAGTGGACAAATTTAGTCCATTTTCTGTATATTTTGGGATCTTTGGTCCATTTGTGCACAGATGTCCCACTGTACATTGAATGATTGCAGCCCAAAACAACACACCTATTCGTCATTTTGCATTAAATTAAGTGCAACTTCTAGAGTTGTTGTCCACCATCTACATCACAGGCAAGACGCCTATTTTCTGAACACCGTTGGGGGGGGGGTCTTTTAAACCTTATTCCTTGAATTAGTAAGAAATAACATGTTTTCTGACTATCAATAAACACAAGTTAGGAACTCAAATTTCACTGTATTTATTTGTTTGACACTTAGCCTTTAAGTAAAACACTCTGCAGGTGAGTCTGGTCAGACTAATCAACCCAGAGGAGTCTGGGAAATGCAGTTCCTTATGCTACTGCCTCTGGTTGTCCTAGAGCCCGGGCCACGCCCACTGCTGGTGCGGACCATTTCATTACAGCTGTCCCATAGGTTTGCAGTTTGTTCTGTTGTATTATGCAATATTTTTGGAAGGAGTGGCTGTGCATTTGGCTTTCACAAAAAACACCATGAACTTCAAATCACAGCCTGAATGTCAGAGATGAATCGGCTTTTGTTTTGCAGCTCACATTAAATCCAACGTGCTAATCACCCCCCGATGAAAGTGCTCCATCCAAAGAGAAAATGTGAATGCTTAACGTAGAAACCAGACCCCCACAACTGGTTTCAATTTGAGAGTCCCTCTCATTTTTAATTATCTCTAGCACAGTGAGGCCTGCGTTTCTACAGAAAGTGGAAAAATGGCCTGCTAAGTGCTCGCAGCATTCAGCCCAGGCCAGTTCCTGCAAAGTGAACGAGATGAATCTTGATACGGGACACGGAATATTTCGCATACGAGTTAATCATGGGGAAATCTGAACCTCGGTTTGTCTTTTTTGCAAGTAACTCTGTGTCTTTGTGTGTGTGTGTATTTACATTTATGTATAGGTTCAGAGCCACAGAGGTACAGCTGATGTCACTCTCACTGGAAAAATTAATTCGACACTTTAATCCCTCACTATTGTGGACAAAAAGGAAAAGAAACGTAGCCTGAGAAATGATCACAGTGACCACATGAATGATTCCTGAAAAACAAATTCTTTTAGAGGGTTTAACTAAGTCAAACCTGATGTAAATTATTTGGCTAATGCTTTATTGTAGGTCATCGTTCACAAGGCGACACGACCCTACGTAAGCCTCACATGACAACTACATAAACCCCCATAACTCTTGGTATAGGCTTAAAGGCTGTCATCATTAAGGTTTCTCCCCTAGGGTAGAATCATCTCTGGTAGACTTGTGATCTCTGACGCCTGTTGGAATAAGACATCACAGCTGTTTATGTGGGTTTCAGTCAGTTATCACCAAAGGCCTGTGTTGCTTTATGAATGACGACCCACTGTAAATGTTAGCTTCATTTCTGTGCTGATAAAGAAACTCAAATATCAGTGCTCAGAAATATTTCTTTTTCTTTTTTTGTCTTCTAGCTTTTTCCCTGACATCCCTCATCCGTGTTATTACTCAATCCGGCAGCCCCCCAGCAAAGCACTTCCTTATCTCTGCATTTTTGTGTGAAGTTCCAAATAAATTGTGGTATCTCGGTCACAGTGAGGGAATAGAGCGAGGGGTCAGGAAACTGTGTGGAGCGGAGGGTCACTTTATGGCCACTTTATGAAGTGGAAAACCGGACACAGAAAGACCTTTAAGGACAGAAATAGGATCCGGAAGCAATCGGAAATCACATTTCATGTCATTGGACCCTTAACTGGAGACATGTTTATGGGACAGGAAGAATCTTTGTGCTCTAGTTAAAGAGTTTATTTATTGATTATTTTCCAAGGTTTTTCCTTGATTTTTCCTTTTAAAGCCAGATGACTTCTGGATCTCTCTGGTTACTTATGAGAAACCTCTACTGACCTTTTTTAGAAGTTAGAACATGGCCGAGTTGTCCCTGTCTTTTCCACCTGAAAATTCATTCATTATCTGTAACCCTTATCCAGTTCAGGGTCGTGGTGGGTCCAGAGCCTACCTGGAATCATTGGGTGCAAGGCAGGAATACACCCTGGAGGGGGCGCCAGTCCTTCACAGGGCAACACAGACACACACACATTCACTCACACACTCACACCTACGGACAATTTTGAGTCACCAATCCACCTACCAACGTGTGTTTTTGGACTGTGGGAGGAAACCGGAGCACCCTGAGGAAACCCACGCGGACACAGGAGAACACACCACACTCCTCACAGACAGTCACCCGGAGGAAACCCACGCAGACACAGGGAGAACACACCACACTCCTCACAGACAGTCACCCGGAGGAAACCCACGCAGACACAGGGAGAACACACCACACTCCTCACAGACAGTCACCCGGAGGAAACCCACACAGACTCAGGGAGAACACAACAACTCCTCACAGACAGTCACCCGGAGGAAACCCACGCAGACACAGGGAGAACACACCACACTCCTCACAGACAGTCACCCGGAGGAAACCCCACGCAGACACAGGGAGAATACACCACACTCCTCACAGAGAGTCACCCGGAGGAAACCCACGCAGACACAGGGAGAACACACCACACTCCTCACAGAGAGTCACCCGGAGGAAACCCACGCAGACATAGGGAGAACACACCACACTCCTCACAGACAGTCACACGGAGGAAACCCACGCAGACACAGGGAGGACACACCACACTCCTCACAGACAGTCACCCGGAGGAAATCCACGCAGACACAGGGAGAACACACTACACTCCTCACAGACAGTCACCCGGAGGAAACCCACGCAGACACAGGGAGAACACACCACACTCCTCACAGAGAGTCACCCGGAGGAAACCCACGCAGACATAGGGAGAACACACCACACTCCTCACAGACAGTCACCCGGAGGAAACCCACGCAGACACAGGGAGAACACACCACACTCTTCACAGACAGTCACACGGAGGAAACCCACGCAGACACAGGGAGAACACCACCACACTCCTCACAGACAGTCACCCGGAGGAAACCCACACAGACTCAGGGAGAACACAACAACTCCTCACAGACAGTCACCCGGAGGAAACCCACGCAGACACAGGGAGAACACACCACACTCCTCACAGACAGTCACCCGGAGGAAACCCACGCAGACACAGGGAGAATACACCACACTCCTCACAGAGAGTCACCCGGAGGAAACCCACGCAGACACAGGGAGAACACACCACATTCCTCACAGACAGTCACCCGGAGGAAACCCACGCAGACACAGGGAGAACACACCACACTCCTCACAGAGAGTCACCCGGAGGAAACCCACGCAGACACAGGGAGAACACACCACACTCCTCACAGACAGTCACCCGGAGGAAACCCACGCAAACACAGGGAGAACACACCACACTCCTCACAGACAGTCACCGGGAGGAAACCCAAGCAGACACAGGGAGAACACACCACACTCCTCACAGACAGTCACCCAGAGGAAACCCACACAGACTCAGGGAGAACACAACAACTCCTCACAGACAGTCACCCGGAGGAAACCCACGCAGACACAGGGAGAACACACCACACTCTTCACAGACAGTCACACGGAGGAAACCCACGCAGACACAGGGAGGACACACCACACTCCTCACAGACAGTCACCCGGAGGAAATCCACGCAGACACAGGGAGAACACACTACACTCCTCACAGACAGTCACCCGGAGGAAACCCACGCAGACACAGGGAGAACACACCACACTCCTCACAGAGAGTCACCCGGAGGAAACCCACGCAGACATAGGGAGAACACACCACACTCTTCACAGACAGTCACACGGAGGAAACCCACGCAGACACAGGGAGGACACACCACACTCCTCACAGACAGTCACCCGGAGGAAATCCACGCAGACACAGGGAGAACACACTACACTCCTCACAGACAGTCACCCGGAGGAAACCCACGCAGACACAGGGAGAACACACCACACTCCTCACAGAGAGTCACCCGGAGGAAACCCACGCAGACATAGGGAGAACACACCACACTCCTCACAGACAGTCACCCGGAGGAAACCCACGCAGACACAGGGAGAACACACCACACTCTTCACAGACAGTCACACGGAGGAAACCCACGCAGACACAGGGAGAACACACCACACTCCTCACAGACAGTCACCCGGAGGAAACCCACACAGACTCAGGGAGAACACAACAACTCCTCACAGACAGTCACCCGGAGGAAACCCACGCAGACATAGGAAGAACACACCACACTCCTCACAGACAGTCACCCGGAGGAAACCCACGCAAACACAGGGAGAACACACCACACTCCTCACAGACAGTCACCCAGAGGAAACCCACGCAGACACAGGGAGAACACACCACACTCCTCACAGACAGTCACCCGGAGCGGGAATCGAACCCACAACCTGTGTGGAGCTGTGTGAAATCTGATAGAGTGTGT